>NW_015637533.1:60271-73052 GCF_001515625.1 Sinocyclocheilus rhinocerous
CACAGTACATATGAACTTAATACAATACAATAAAAAAAAAAAAAAATCACACAAGAAATGCCAGAGCGTAAGACGACGGCTGATTTCCTACGTTTTTAAAGCATGTATAGCTATAGGAACAAAAAGGGTTCAGTTATTAATTATTAGGTAACTCAACTCTCTAAAGTGGGGTTCCTCAAACGCTGTCCTGCAGATTTCAGCTCAAACTCTGATCAAACACACCTAAACAAGCTAATCAAGCTCTCCAGAAGGACTAGACCATTACAGACAGGTGAGTTTGATCAGGGTTTGAGCTGAACTCTGCAGGACCAGATCTGAGGAAGCCTGATCTAAAGTTTACAAACCCTAACCTGATTCTTAACCCCAACAGAATCATTCATTCATTCATTCATTCATCTGGTAAATCTGCAGCTGTTTCTCAGGATCACAAACTCACTGGTGACTTCATTCACTTCACTGGAAAACTGTACTAACTAGAACTGTTAACATGAACTAAACACCTGCTGCGGACTGTTCAGAGCCCAGCTAACAAAAACATATTCTAAGAATGTTTTGCTAATGTTATGAAAACATCATCTCTGAACGGTCTCTGAACATTCTGAAACTAGAACCGTTCAAAAACCATCCGATGAATGTCAGTTACAAGGCTTCAGAAAAATGAATGACGTATAAATAATATTTTTGTGCTAACGTTTGAAAACATTATTAAAGACCAAATAACTTTGAACATTCCTTTATTAATGCTACTGTAAGAATGTTTGTTCAAAACTTTGAGAGAACCAGATTAAGGGTTAATGGTACGGTTAACTTTAGGCTCTTAAACTGATACACTGACAGTAACTAAACATCATAACTTTAAATAACAATATAGAGACCTTTAACACTTCATGTCATAGCAGTGCACTTAACCTTACCCTAACACACACAGAATGAGTTGTTGGGTGGTTTTGTCAGGCTTCTGGAGGCAAATCTGTCCTCAAAATATGGTAAAAAGGTCCACACATCAACAATAACAGCAATTTACTGTTCAGATGGACAACACAAATAAAACAAAAAGAAAACGAATGTCAGTCTCACCTGCTGAAAGCTCTGAGAGAAGCAGCGACTGATTCACACACACACACACACACACACACACACACACACACACACGAGTCTCACAGCACATGATGTGTGTGAATCAGTGTGTGTTCATCACATGAGCTCTGCTCATCACAGCAGCATCTGATGAACCTTCAGTCACTGAGCTGAAGATGTGTGTGTAACGTCACACATCACTCACGCTATTTGTTTTATAGTACTGATGTTTACATCTGTTTATTCCTGTTTATAGTCCAGCTGTCTGTGCCACGAGTGTGATGAATGACATGTGCGGAGCCGCCGGTGCCCGTGTGTGTGAACATCACCAGACCGGCAAACCACTTCCATTTATAGTCACCGGCCTGCCAGGGTGTGTGTGTGTGTGTGAGTGTGAGTGAGTGTGTGAGACAGTGTGTGTGTGTGTGTGTGTGTGTGTGTGTGTGTGAGACAGTGTGTGTGTGTGTAATGACATTCTGTCTTAGTGTCTTTTCACCATCATGAATATCTCTCGTTCACACACACACACACACACACACACACACACACACACACACACGCTTGAATCAGATTGAAGCAGAATAGTAATAAATAACGACAAGAGTTTGATTCATGTTGCAAATGCTTAGAAATGTTCTGTTACTGTGTTGACTGCAATGACTCATGTCACACACACACACACACACACTGTTATTGTCGTCTGTGCAGCATCTGGTGTGTTAGCAAAGCTTGTGCCATCTGGAAAAACACCACAAGATTCATCTGCTGCATTTTAGTTTGACTTTCCTGATCAGAGACACACGACACACACATGAAAGAACCAGTGAAGCAGTGAATCAAGATGAAGAAAATCAGTTCTCCTGCAAATCTACCAACAGAAACATTGTTTTTATATTTACCTTTTGGATAGCTAGTGAATACAGATCTGCACACACACACACACACAGTCTGGTCAGCTATCCTTGTGGGGACTCTCCATAGGCGTAATGGTTTTTCTACTGTACAGACCGTATATTCTATTGCCCTACACCAACCCTACCCCTAATGAGTTACAAACACTACTGTTATTAACAACAGAGCCAGTGACACATGGGTGAAGCACAACACTTTATTATTATCATTATACTGCTGGTTATGGATATACGGCTGATGACAAACCTACAAAAACAACATGCAACAGGACTCAGGAGTGTATGATTGGTGGCTCAGACAATATGTATGACATCTTACCATGTGAGCCCGACCAATTAAACGAACTGAGTCCCAATTCAGAGGCTGCATCCTTCAAAGGCCGCGAAAGTCAAACCCAGTGCTGTTAAACTAATAGGATTGCTCTTGTCAGACTCAGCTAGCAACAGCGACAGCTGCCACTGATAAGCAATTGGACTGAAAACAAAACAGGGTTCACTACTTGTTTAATTATGCTCACCTTTGTCCACTTATCTGCATAATAAAGTATAAATAATCTATAAAATTGCATCTTAGTAAGACATTACAGCAACATTTTTTTTCTAACTTTAGATATTTGATTAAGTTGAAACCCAATACTTGCACTTAAAGGTGCTGTATGTAATTTTTTTGACTGTACTAAAGCATAAAAATACCATAAAATGTAAGGAAACGTGCTAAGTTCACATACTTGTTTCTCTGAAAAACAATGCTACAGCCAGGTATTCTACTTTGAAATGAGCCAGTTATTCTACTGCGTGACTCCGCCCACTGCCCAATAGTACCCAATAGTATTTCAATAGCCCAGGTTGCCAGTTGGTGGAAAACAGAGCGTATTGCAGCCACAGAAGTGAGCAAATGAACTGGGTCAGAGATCGTAGATTCTACCCAAACTAAAAAGCCTCGGCATCCATCTAAAAATCTCTATGAGCAGAGGAATATTAAAACGCGATAAATCAACTCATCAACTTACAGGGTAAGGCTCGTTGCCTTCCTTTTCGCTCGTTCCTGTTACGTATCCTCAATCTGAAAACCTGTATGAGTGAGGAGAAGGGGGCATTTTAACTGCTAGCTGCAATATTACATAGTGCACCTTTAAAAGCCAAAAAAATTGCCGCACAATGAATGTTGGGATAGTCTGTGCTGTGAAGGACCCATCTGATATATCCTTCATGGTCCAGAAACGCCACATCTGATGCATTCGGTCTGAAAATGCAGCCTCTGAATTGGCACACAGCTACAGAATGAGAGGACATGTGTGCAGCTGTGTGCTCAATATTAGCGAAGAACTCGAAATGTGATCACCTAGCTGTCATCTGAATTACGGTGTCTGAAAATGCAACGTACATGCAGTTACTTCACTGGATTCTGAATCTGTAGCAGCGTTACAGCCCGTTACAACTCAACCCTAATCCTAACCCTGTTAACTCTACTCTAACACTTTACTTTGATGGTCACCTTTAAACACTCTGTTGACTATATGTAACTTTGCAAGTACATGTCCACTTATTCTACTAACCCTAACCTAACAATCTACTAATACTCTAATGAGAGTTAGTTGACATGTAGTTGCAAAGTTAATTATAGTTGTCTAAAGGGGACCATCAAATAAAGTTGAACTGTCCTAACATCAGCAGGCGGGGCGGTGTGTGTCCTCCAAGTGTTCAGTTTCATATGTGTGCCGGGTTATTTTATATATGAGCTGAAGTACACATAGCTGGTGAAGGTGAAGCTGTCCTGTAGTTTCTGCGCCGCCGTCGGCTCTCAACCCAGTGTTCTGCGGCGGCTCTCAGCTGAGCTCCTGATCGCTGGTGCTCGCGGGGTTGCCGTGGAGACCCCCGTTGAGCGAGGGCCGTGCGGAGGGCCGTGATTGGCCCATGAGGCTGCTGCGGCGGCTTGTGCTGGAGTTCTTGCGTCTGCTGGGGTTAGTGTGAGCGTCGGGGCAGGACTCCACACGCGTGACCGTGTACAGGCTGCTCTGGCGGTTCTGCTGGAAACGGGTGCTCTGGAGCTCCAGCTCGTCACTGTCCGACACGTGAATGAAGGGACACCAGCGAAACACCCGCTTGAAGCCTGCGCGGAACCTGCGGCAGAAACGCGAGCGAGATAAAACAGCTGGGGAACAGCACTTGATATTACATTTACCTCATGAAGGCCATTTAGTGTTAAAGGGTTAGTTCACCCAAAAATGAAAATTAGCCCATAAATTACTCACCCTCAAGTCATCCTAGGTGTATATGACTTTCTTCTTTCAGACGAATCCAGCTCCACCATTAACAGAATTTTACATCTTTCTGTTTTTTCACTGTTATACGGTAGGAGGTCTTCTAAGCAGATGCATATGTAAAATAATGCAATCATGAAACATTAAACAGCATATAAATCAAAACGGCCTAATGTTACTGAATGAAATGTCGACCCAGCAAGTGGTTTAGGACTGTGAAGCTTTGGGGTGTTGATGGAATCGATCTACTCCATCTGTGTTTTGATCATCAATCTGAATCTGATCCAGACGTAGTCTTTCACAAAAACACTGTTTTCCTTTCTTTTTTTCAAAATGTTGCTTTTTTTTATTTTATTAAACTTACCCACATCCAAGTGTTGATAGAAAGAATGCATGAAGCTAGAATAAAACTTTTTTTTTTAAGCAGAGGCTCTGTTCTTTCTTTTAACATATAGCATATGTTCAGATATTCATACTACAAATTATTCTGGGGGCCATGCCAATTTTGTGAAAAAGATAAAAAATGTTGGCGGTGGCTGGCAACTTTTTTAAAAACCGCTGGCAGGGAAAGAGTTAATGACACGTTAGTTTGCTACAAAAGTGAACTTTAAGAAGAACATATCGTAAATTGTAAATGCAAATGTAAATCATATCTAAAATACATATTTAAATGTATGCATTCGGTGATGTTTGTGTGTGAGCGGTACCTGCTGTTGAGGCAGCAGTAGATGATGGGGTTGTACATGGAGGAGCTCATGGAGAGCCACAGCACTGACAGATACACCTGCTGGATCGACTTGATCCTCTTCAGCTTCCGGTTGAAGCTCGTTACGATGAAATACACATGATATGGAAGCCAACAGATGGCAAATGCTACCACCACGATCACCATCATCTTCACAACCTACAAAAACATCACAACAACTTTGGCCATAAAACTGAGAACACACACATACACACATGTGTGCAGCCAACTACATTTAAAAAAATCAAATAGGCTAAAATATTACCAGTATTTCTGCTGTAATTATGACAAAACTGACTTCATATTGGACAGGAGACTTCAAGCAGGCCTCATTTGACTCAGACTAGCAAGCAGACTATAAATAGTGACATCTCAACCTCCTAGCCACACCCTAACAACCACCCCATAGACTTCCATTGAAAAGGATGAGAGGAATATCTCTGGTTCAGAACATTGTAGAGACAAACAGGTGGGCTCTTTGGACTCAGACTGCCTGACAACTGTCTAGCCACGCCCTAGCAACCACACAGCACCCTAGCAATCACTCAATAGAATATAAGCCATAGTTCAGCTCCAGAACACCGAACAACATGTGCTTTCGCTCGTTTGACATAGCTGTCCATTCAAACATCAGAGTTTGTTCACTAACTTTAGCCTCTAGTTTATTAATTTAAGCCCCGGTTGAGAACCACTGTTCTAAATGAACAAACGCAGATATGGACGATACATGAGAAGATCAGCAGAAGAGCACAAGCACCTTTCTCTTGGCCTGCAGGTGACCCTGGAGGTTTTCTGAGGAGCGTCCTGGAAATCCTCCGCCCCACAGCGTGAGTCCGACCCTGCTGTAGGTGGCAGCCATGAGCACCAGAGGCAGGAGATACACCAGCACCGCCACGATCACGTGATATCTAACAAACACACACATGCAAATCAACCTGTGACAGGGAACAGAGGGTTCACACTCAATGGAAACGACAGCTGTCTGTCTCTCACATGAAGGCGTCGTCGTCGCGCCGCGGCCAGGCCACGTAGCACACCGTCCTGTGCGGCCTCACTTCGGTTATGGAATAGAAGCAGAGTGGAAACGCCAGAAACGCAGCCAGAATCCACACGCATGCGATCACGCCTTTCGTGGCTGTTGCTGAGAGGCGTGGCTTCATCGGGTGGATGATCGCCATGTACCTGATCAAAGAGGAAGTGACACAGGAAGTGACCTGGATGTTTTTCACCTGTACATCTTAAGAATAAAGGTTCTTTATTGGCATCGATGGTTGCATGAAGCACCTTCAACATCTTTCCATCGCACAAAAGGTTCTTTATAGAGGCTGACCGAGAGTGGATTTTACCGATAATTATAACTAGGTTGGAATGTTCAAGTTCTGTATTTAGTTCGTTTATTTCTAAGGCACATTTAAGCACGGATACGGCCGACCAAAGTGCTGCACAATAAAAGAATAAAAATACACAATGAATGAGCAACAAACAAATTAAAAACATGAAAGAACCAAACACAGCCACATTTATGACCCTGGAGCACAAAAGCGGTCTTAAGTCGCTGGGGTATATTTGTAGCAATAGCCAACAATACATTGTATGGGTCAAAATTATCCATTTTTCTTTTATGCCAAAAATCATTAGGATATTAAGTAAAGATCATGTTCCATGAAGATATTTTGTAAATGTCCTACCGTAAATATATCAAAACTTAATTTTTGATTAGTAATATGCATTGCTAAGAACTTCATTTGGACAACTTTAAAGATGATTTTCTCAATATTTAGATTTTTTTGCACCCTCAGATTCCAGATTTTCAAATAGTTGTATCTCAGCCAAATATTGTCTGATCCTAACAAACCATACATCAATGCAACGCTTATTTATTCAGCTTTCAGATGATGCATAAATCTCAATTTCAAAAAATTGATCCTTATGACTGGTTTTGTGCTCCAGGGTCACATATTAAAAGCCAAGGAGAAGAGATGAGTTTTTGAAACAGGATTTGAAGAGTGGACATACTGCTGCTCTTTCTCCACTAATGTAGCATCTAGTCAACAAATGATTTACTTTATAATGACATGAAAACATGTACTACAGTATACGGTATACACATTGTTTAATTTTCTGTTTTAAATCGACTTCTGAAGTGTCCCTCTCTGTAGTGTGCAGTGTCACGTGTCAAAACAAACAGCAGGAGGCCTCAGTGATTCGCCTCTAGAGGGCGCTCTCGCTCTCGTACTAATGACAGCAGACGCAACCTGGAAAAACTCGCAGTACAGAGTTTGTGTGCCGATCAGTCGGTCGACCTCTAGTTACTGTGGAAAAAGATTCTTTAGATTATTAAAATGTTCTTCACACTAAGAAAAAAATGCCTCTTTTAGGAACTGTGGACTGAAAGGTTCTTTGGGAGGCAAAAACAGTTCTTCCGTGGCGTCACAGTGAAAACCCCATTTTGGAACCTTTCTTTTTAAGAAGGTGGGAGCAATCATTCTTTTCACCAATTCAGGCATGCAGATGTATGAGGTTCCATTTGTGCCAAAAAAGACTCGACTGCTTTAAACTAAACATTTGTCAGTGTCTAAGATCAATTAGTATAGGTTGATGTGTTTGTTCTATAAGTTGTTTTATTCAGTCTCCTTCCAAACTTTGCAATCAAGATAAAACATAATAAAAATAATAATTCCTCTATAGTGAAAACCCTTGTTAATGTTCATTATTTTTTAGGGGAACGGCATCCTCCTTCAATCTCTGAAAAACTTTATTATTTTAAATATGGCAGAGCTTTTTATGTTACAATTCCTTTACTTATTTATCAATATATAGGCTATCGATATGAACAAAGTGCTCTTGTAATGAGAAGCTGTATGACGAGAAAAAACCCCAAAAAGAATTCTGAAATAATAGACATCTGCTGATCTACTTTTCAGATATTAGGCAGTGAATTCTTCTCTTCTTTAGAGACGTGTTCCATTAATTATTACCAGTAAGTTCACATGTGCTCTGATTAACATTATATTCTAATATTTTATTTAAACAGTAGTTACTGTGAATATATTCGGAGAAACGCTCCATGTTAGTCACTGAATAAGCCTACATTATTTATTATTGATTTTTAGGTGATATTGCTTGGTAAGCGAATTATAAACAGTGCTCACAGAAAGAAAGAAAAACATTCATAGGAAATTATTTATGCAGTTTATTTTACGCTTTCCAGATGAAGCGATCTTTAACAGACATCTTCTAATGCGCTTCTAACCTGACGTCATTGGTCACGGCTTCTGTTCACCGCAAGGTAAGTGACGATTGGCTGCTTAGTTAGCAAAGTAGATGCACAAATCACACCTCATACCTTAGAAGTGGCACATTTTACACGTCATATGTTTATAGTTTCGCCTCCCAAATCTTTGAAACGACAGGGGAGTAACTGTCCTCTAAACCACCGGGAACCAGTGGTGAGAAGTTTTGAAGCACTCAAACCTTGGCGTCTCATGTGGAGTTGATGAATCAATTAATTTCCTTATGCATAAACTGATTCGGTTGTGGGTCCATTTGGAGCACACGCGTCAAAATGTTTGTTTTTAGTGCACTTAAGCAAACCCACACTACAAACGAATCAAATAATCATGCAAAACCCAGTGAAAACCCATTAGAATATGGATATAATAATGTATGAATAAAACTAAATTGAACAACAATCTCTTAAATATTTTCATTAAACATTTTCATTTCATACAAAATTGTATTAATCATGGACCTTTATGTTCATTAAAAAGGCTCATTTCTGCTATTGTAGGCATTTTGTAAATGTAAGCTATTAATTTAAATTTTTAGACGAGCACAAACTGGGTGCTTGAAGCAAATGTAATTGGTCACATTTCCAAAATCAGACGATTATATTCGCCCATCTGTGCAAATGTCTCACACATGCAAACACATTCTTACTCACTAAAACGCAGTTTGTGTGGAATGACAGAGGCAGGACAAAGAGTTCAACCTAATTTGAGCAGATTCTCTTTGGCCAGAATCAGTTGGAAAGTGCAAAAGAAGAGTGGAAGAGAATCTTGCAGTTTTTCTCAGTGGCTTTGGTGCATTTCTCAGATCAGAAATGAAATTCTCAAAACTACTTGTACAACCTCCACATCATCTAGTCACTTGTGCACATCATAAAAGCAGTTTCTTATTCTTTTGAACAAGTTGCGATTGCTTTGGTACATTCATGCAACTGATTATGTACATTTGTCAGCGGTTTCCTACATTATCAGTTGCTATTAGACTTTTTGTAAATTTGCCATGAATTGTGGAGGTGAATCTTGACTTTCACTAATGAAGAGAATGTAGATCAGCTAATGATAAACCAGCTCATGAACCTTCAAATGGAAAGCATATATAGACAGACTGCACTGCAATTCCTCATAAAGTGCTGCATGCAAAAGCAAAGTTCTTCATAAGGAGTGTTTCCTGTGTTTGCCTTTCTGATTTTGTATTTTCGCCTTTGTGCCCATATTTCTTTTCTATATCACAATGACGTTGTAATGTGTTTTTTTTGTCAGACCACTAGTAAAGTGTAACTGTGAATCCTATCCAGTCTCTTTCAATCAGTATCCTACGCACAGTAATGTGTAAATTTGTACTTTTGAAATGGATATATGGCATACAGAAGAAGTGCAGCCTTCAGCATTTCAATACAGTAACTGTCGTCCAAACTGCTGCCATAGTTTACATCAGGTAATACTAACAGAGTGCACTGTTATACACATTGTGTGCTGCTGTTTGTATGAATTGTTTTGAGAAAATGCACGTACTTTTTTGCAAATATTAAGGATGATTTGAGAAATGCACCAAAGCGACTGAGAAAAACTGTAAATGGCATCATCAGTATCTGCAGATATTCATGAAGACTGCACTCATATCACACTAACATGAGTGTGTGTGTGAGTGTGTGTGTGTGTGTGTGTGTGAGTGTGTGTGAGAGTGTGTCACACCTGTCTAAGGCGATGGCGCTCATCGAGTAGATGCTGGTGAACACGGCGGTCACCGGGTAGAAGTTCTGGAAGCGGCAGTACGCGCTGCTGAAGTACCAGTCCCCGTGCGCTCCGTACACGAAGTTCACCAGCGCGTTGAGCGCGGCCACGCACACGTCAGACACCGCGAGATTGAGCAGAAAGTAGTTGGTGACGGTCCTCATCCTCTTGTGCGCCACGATGATCCAGATGACGATCAGGTTCCCGGTCACGGCCACCAGCAGAACCAGCGCGAACGCGAGCGACCAGAGCGCCACGCGCCACGGAGGCTGCGCGAACCTGTTGGTGTGGTTGAAGTTTGAGGAGTTTCTTGATGAGGACATGATTCGCTGTGAAGAAGACACCTGTCTGTCTGTCTCTCTCTCTCTCTGTGTGTGTGTGTGTGTGTGCCTGTCTATCTGCACACAGGAGGAGCTGTCTCTCTGTGTGTGTGTGTGTCTGAGAACAGCCTCCACAGGGGCGGAGAGTTCATGAAACCACAGAATAAATCAGTCTAATAACACTGTGTGAGAACATTTGTTCATGCATCATATGATTCATCTCTATTACATGATTCTGTTTATTCTGCTTTCATGCATTTGGTGTTTCATATTTTCTTTCAGCATTCAAGGTTTTTGCATTTAGGGATTAATTGAAGAATTACTTCATATTCAGGAAAAGAAAAAAAAACAACTCAAAAAGGAAAAATATATTTGTTTAAATAAATATTACATCTTATGTGCAAAAATCTGCTCTTAATTTTGTCTGCAAACGCTGCCATTAAACAACTACTTCACTTTTCTTTTCTTTTTTTTTACTGCAAAAATATTTATATAAAGAGATATGTAAGTATAAAGTTTGTTTAATTTGGGCCAAATCTCAGAATAACGAGGACAGACTCAGAGATTACAGACAGAAAGACCAATCTCTAAAAGCAAAAACAACCAGTTAACATAATGGATAGAAATCTTTAATGCGCATTTTTACACAAATGTGAACTATATCTACAGAGCATTAAAAACATAGTACATCAGAGTTCAGATTTACTGCTTTATGTGCATAAATCAGTAGAAAAATATTCTTTAAAAAATGAAAACAGACGGAATGTTGCACTGAAGGCAGAAGCTCGTGACACACAGTCATACGAAGCATGATAATAGTAAAACACAAACACGTTTAACACACGAGAGAATCCTAGAACACATCAACAACACAAACCATCAGAGAACATCATTGCTTCGAAGGTCCCGCCCATTTACAGAACCAACCAATAGCAGCAGAGAGAACGCAGAGAGGAAAGTGAGCAGCAGGAGCCCTTTGACCAGGTGTGAAATAGTGAAGCCTGTTTGACAGTCGCACACCTGCAGCACCAGCAGATTTACACACTACAGACCCGCTGACCAGCACAGTCCCTCACAAAACACCAGACGGCTACAGTGACAGACACAAACTCTACTCAGTTTACAGCTCAAATATCAGAGTAATTCTGATGCCCCTCCTCGTGTAAATTGATTTTTGTGACAATCACGGTTTTAATAACAATAAAAGATATACTTTGTTATTTATTATGGCTGTTTATAAATGTAGTAACCCAGAAATCAGTGTAGTTTCTGTAATGCAGCAAAAACAGTGTAAGTGAACATCTACTGATGATAGCTGTTGTTTTGCTGACGTGCTGCAGATGCAGGAAGTGTGAAGCAGGCCGAACACACACACACACACACACACACACTTACTAGTGTCTGTTTCAGTCTGTGGTGTTTATAAGTGAGCAAATGATTGTGTGATTATCTGAAGTTTGTGATCACAGACGCTTCACGTTACAGAAGGTCGGTTTCTCGCGTTGTTTTTCGTTCTGAAACGTGTCAGAACACAATATATAACGCAGCTTGAGTCTATAAGTGCTGGTTTAGCGTTGTTTCTGTTTCAGCTCAACTACTGTCATGGCGGAGCAACAGGTTAGTGTAACTGTCCACATGTTTACAGCAGCTGCCTGATAATGAACACATCTGCTGTAGGAAACACCATCGCCCTCTGGAGTGCTAGAGATGCTACTGCCACAGTGAGACGAAGAGAGGTGCTTGTCATACAGACCAAAACAACTGACACCACTCACACACACACACACACACACACACACTCACACACTCTCTCTTTTTGGAATGATCAGTGTAGCAGATTCACAGATGTCTTGTTCTCCTTGTTCAAGCGCAGTTCATCTCCAGCTGTGAGCGTGTGTGAGTGAATATGTGTGTGTGTGTGTGTGTGAGAGCGTGCACGTGTGTGAATGTGTGTGTGTGCAAGTGTGAGCGTGTGTGAGTGAATATGTGTGTGTGAGAGCGTGCACGTGTGTGAATGTGTGTGTGTGCACATGTAAGTGACTGTAAGTGATTGTGAGTGTGTGTGTGTTTATGAGTGTGTATGTTCAACTACAGCAGGTTAAACGTGCGCAGGTAAATCTGTCTCTCGATCCACTCAGTGAAGTGCGTCACATTGGCATAGACGCCAGGTCCCAGGACCTTAGAGAAACACACAGACCCCCAGGAGGTCAAACCATACAGAGACCAGCGGCCATCGTCCCCCTCGCAGACCAGCGGACCACCGCTGTCACCCTGTAAACACACACAGATTCATCACACACACACACACACACACACACACACACACACACTCATGATGTCACTCGAGCACACACACACACACACATGATGACACTATTTTCCTATTTAATACTGTAAAGCTGCTTTGATACAATCTGTATTGTTAAAAGCGCTTTATAAATAAAGGTGA
>NW_015637533.1:73221-73504 GCF_001515625.1 Sinocyclocheilus rhinocerous
GATTCATCACACACACACACACACACACACACACACACACTTATGATGTCACTTGAGCACACACACGCGCAGCGCACACTCACCATGCACGAGTCGATGGTTCCCGCCTCGTATCCGGCACAAAGCATGCGTGACGTGATGGTCTTCATGTCGAAGTAAGACTGACACTGAGAGACCGAGATGATACGCACCTCTCCCTCCTGGAGCTTAAATGGCACTGTGGGAGAAGACGCACACACACACACACACACACACTCACACACACACACACACACACAGACAC
>NW_015637533.1:74536-76531 GCF_001515625.1 Sinocyclocheilus rhinocerous
ACACATACACATACACACACACACACACACACACACACACACAGTCACATGAGTATCTGACACCATCCTGCTGACTAATGTGATTAGAGATTAAAGTGCAAGTATCAGTTTAGTGCTGTCAAAAGAACCAGTCCTTTGGTACCAATCTGACACTTCAATTATTTTTGCTCTGAAGTGGTCAAAGCAGAAGAGCAGATGCTCCACTGGCTGAACAGTAACAGTATTTCCGTTTGTGGCACATGGCAGCTTCAGTCTAGTCTAGCAGTACAGACTCACTCTTCCACAAACACATCCATCAGCAGGGCTGGGTTAGGTTACTTACAGATTGTAGTCCGTTACCGATTCCAAATTGCACGACAAAAACTGTAGTGAGTAACGTGATCCATTACATTACTCATTTTAGGTAATGAGTAAAGAGTGAACGCTGGCGCGTACTGCTGCCGCTGCTCCTCGATGGTTTTAGTTTGCTTGTTTATTTGAAATGTTTGATTACTGTTGCCTTTTCTGGTCGTTTTTAACTAGAAGGATCAAAGGATCGTTTATACCTAATTCAGGAAATCTGCGACTCAGTGATCTTTACTGACTGGTTAACCTGACGCATCCAAACACGGCCTCTGATGACGCTCTGTTTTCACAGAGGGAAATCAGCAACTCAGTTTTAACTAAAAGGATCAATGGGACTGTTTTATCCAAAAACGGAATCAGCAGCTCAGTGATTCTTAATTTGCACCTGACTGATTAACCTGACGCTACCTAACGTGGCTTCTGAGTTACCCTGGAGTTTGTATTCAACAATGTGGATTAGCCGACTTTTCATGTGGATTATATTTTATTTTATTCATCATCCAGTGACATCGATTCTCCAATATACTGCGGTGGAACTTTTTCATTGCGATTCCGTGTCACTGAACCACCACTGACCCTTCAATCTCACCAGGATATTATCTACTATCCTCGGCAGAAGTACATCCATCGTGGGTCACGACGGAATTATATCTACGATGACACCGGTCCAATACGATCATTCTGGTCGTCCACCCAGCGTCCGCCAAAGAAGTCAATATGGACTGTCGACCACAGTGTGCTGGCCAATATCGCCAGGACAACTAGCATCAAATCCGGTACGACTGATCTTACTTTTGGTTTATTTAATATCCGCTCGTTAACAAACAAAGGACCTCTTATTTATGATCTCCTGAATGACAGTAAGTTTGACTTCCTTTGTCTTACTGAAACATGGCAACAATCCCATGATTTTTCGCAGCTTAATCAATCTGTCCCTCCTGGCTTTACTTACACATGTCAACCTCGCGCGTCTGGCCGAGGTGGAGGGCTTGCGATACTTTATAATGAGAAGTGGAAAGTTTCTCTCATGAATGTGCCTCTGTATGAATCATTTGAGTCCACTGTTTTACAAATTAATGGGCCTGTTCCTACTGTTGTAGCCACTGTTTATCGTCCACCCAGGAGCAATTCTAGTTTTTTAAATGACTTTTCTGTATTCTTAACTTTACTGAGTTCTACATCTCAAAATGTTATTATATTGGGTGATTTTAATATACACGTGGACAATGTCAACAATACTCTCACTAGGGATTTTATATCATGCCTTGATAGTTTTGGAATACAGCAATTTGTCAATTTTCCAACTCACTGTAAAGGCCATATTCTTGACCTATTTGTTGTTCTGGTGTAACACCTTCCAACTGTCATGCTTTAGACTTGCCCATATCAGATCATAAGTTAATATCATTCAGTGTTAACTTAATGGTTGAAAAAACCAACATGGGTCGTTCCATTTCATTTTGCAATATCAAGAACATCGATCTATCTGCTCTTTCTGATGGACTGGACAATTTCTTCAGGAGCAATGCTTTCTCTACTCCAGATGACTTGGTTTCTTATTATAACGAGGGACTGCACAGTGTACTTGATACACTTGCACCTTTAAAAACTCGCACTGTTTATTTTACTCATTCTGCACCTTGGTTTACA
>NW_015637533.1:77502-80068 GCF_001515625.1 Sinocyclocheilus rhinocerous
TGCTGTCAAAAGAACCAGTCCTTTGGTACCAATCTGACACTTCAATTATTTTTGCTCTGAAGTGGTCAAAGCAGAAGAGCAGATGCTCCACTGGCTGAACAGTAACAGTATTTCCGTTTGTGGCACATGGCAGCTTCAGTCTAGTCTAGCAGTACAGACTCACTCTTCCACAAACACATCCATCAGCAGGGCTGGGTTAGGTTACTTACAGATTGTGTGTTACTGTTGCCTTTTCTGGTCGTTTTTAACTAGAAGGATCACAGGATCGTTTATACCTAATTCAGGAAATCTGCGACTCAGTGATCTTTACTGACTGGTTAACCTGACGCATCCAAACACGGCCTCTGATGACGCTCTGTTTTCACAGAGGGAAATCAGCAACTCAGTTTTAACTAAAAGGATCAATGGGACTGTTTTATCCAAAAACGGAATCAGCAGCTCAGTGATTCTTAATTTGCACCTGACTGATTAACCTGACGCTACCTAACGTGGCTTCTGAGTTACCCTGGAGTTTGTATTCAACAATGTGGATTAGCCGACTTTTCATGTGGATTATATTTTATTTTATTCATCATCCAGTGACATCGATTCTCCAATATACTGCGGTGGAACTTTTTCATTGCGATTCCGTGTCACTGAACCACCACTGACCCTTCAATCTCACCAGGATATTATCTACTATCCTCGGCAGAAGTACATCCATCGTGGGTCACGACGGAATTATATCTACGATGACACCGGTCCAATACGATCATTCTGGTCGTCCACCCAGCGTCCGCCAAAGAAGTCAATATGGACTGTCGACCACAGTGTGCTGGCCAATATCGCCAGGACAACTAGCATCAAATCCGGTACGACTGATCTTACTTTTGGTTTATTTAATATCCGCTCGTTAACAAACAGAGGACCTCTTATTTATGATCTCCTGAATGACAGTAAGTTTGACATCCTTTGTCTCACTGAAACATGGCAACAATCCCATGATTTTTCGCAGCTTAATCAATCTGTCCCTCCTGGCTTTACTTACACATGTCAACCTCACGCGCGTCTGGCCGAGGTGGAGGGCTTGCGATACTTTATAATGAGAAGTGGAAAGTTTCTCTCATGAAGTGCCTCTGTATGAATCATTTGAGTCCACTGTTTTACAAATTATTGGGCCTGTTCCTACTACTGTAGTCACTGTTTATCGTCCACCCAGGAGCAATACTAGTTTTTAAAATGATTTTTCTGTATTCTTAACTTTACGAGTTTTACGAGTTCTAAATCTCAAAATGTTATTACATTGGGTGATTTTAATATACAAGTGGACAATGTCAACAATACTCTCACTAGGGATTTTATATCATGTCTTGACAGTTTTGGAATACAGCAATTTGTCGATTTTCCAACTCATAGTAAAGGCCATATTCTTGACCTTATTTGTTGTTCTGGTGTAACACCTTCCAACTGTCATGCTTTAGACTTGCCCATATCAGATCATAAGTTAATATCATTCAGTGTTAACTTAATGTTTGAAAAAACCAACATGGGTCATTCCATTTCATTTCGCAATATCAAGAACATCCCATCTTTTAAAAAATAGCCTGTTTGAACAATTCCAATCCGGTTTCCGGCCTTTGCATAGTACAGAGACTGCCATGGTAAAGGTTGTTAATGATCTGCTGATATCAGCCGATTCTGGACTATTACTGTACTTATTCTACTCGATTTAACCGCGGCCTTTGATACAATTTCTCATCAAATTCTCTTAGATAGACTACTCTCTATAGGTATTACTGGTGTCCCTCTTAGTTGGTTCAGATCTTATCTCTCTGAACGCACTCAATTTGTTCAACTTAAAAATTTCAGATCATACGTTTCACCTGTTACAGCTGGTGTTCCTCAAGGCTCTGTTCTGGGCCCTCTTTTATTTATTATTTATTTACTACCCCTTGGTAACATTTTTAGGAAATATGGCATCAGTTTTCATTGCTATGCTGACAACACCCAGCTTTATTTGTCTTCTAAGCCAAATTCTACCCTTCTTTCTTCCTCTCTTTTGGGTTGCTTAGAAGAGATTAAATCCTGGTTTTCGCATAACTTTCTCAAGCTGAATATTGACAAAACAGAAGTTCTCCTTCTTGGTACCAAATCTAATTTGTCAAAATCCAATAGTTTTTCACTTTCTGTTGACAACTCTATAATCTCCCCATCTGCTCAGGTTAAAAGTCTGGGTGTCGTCCTCGATAGTACTTTATCTTTTGAAAAGCATGTGAACAATATTACTCAGTCTGCGTATCTCCATTCAAGGAACATCAGCCGCCTTCGTCCATTTCTCAAACCAAATTCCACAGCTATTCTTGTACATACTCTAGTTACCTCGCGCATTGATTATTGTAACTCTCTCCTCTTTGGGCTACCTTACAAACTCCTTCATAAACTTCAATTGGCCCAAAATTCAGCTGCCCGTATAATTACTAGAACCTCCTCCATCGAGCATATCACTCCAGTTCTCTACCATCTTCACTGGCTTCCTGTTAAATATCAAGTAGAGTACAAGATTCTACTTCTCACTTTTAAAGCTCTT
>NW_015637533.1:81661-85322 GCF_001515625.1 Sinocyclocheilus rhinocerous
ACACACACACACACACAATATTTATGGTAATGGTATGCAATAGTAGTATAGTAGTAAATAGTATTTTGTATATTCACAAAAGCATTTTAATTGATGAAAAATCACAGAATATTTTATTATTGAAGCCACATGCTCATCCAAATAGTGCTGTCCTCTGTTGTTATGTGAAGTGTGCATGTATCAGTGGGTAGAGAACCTGTGCTTTAAGTTAGCCGTAAATGCATTATGGTGCACATTATTGACACTTACAACACTTCACAAATTGTAAACTTTGCTCCTAAGTTTAAATTCTTATCTGTATCTTCGGTTTAGGTCTTATGTTTATCTATTCTTTTTAAGATGAGTCAGAAGGTTGTGGAGTTTGTGCGTCATGTCTGTTTATATCTGTAATTGTTGTGCAGTGAAGTGCACACTGCTGAAATTGGACTAGAAGCAATGCTACTATGACTTCCACTATTGTGCAAAAAAAAAGTTGAAAAACTTTAACTTCACATACGTTTAGCTCATGAGACACCATTTAATCACTGGACTAGATTTATAGCTTCTTTGCATCTAAATTTAATCTGTAAAAATGACCTGCAATAATGGCCGTCTCTCCATGCTTATTTAATTTTCCGGAATATACACATGAATAGCTCAGAAGAATAATGTAATGAACTCATGTGTAATGGCTAATTTCAGAGTTAACTCTACAAATGAACTTTTCTGCTAACTTTACTGTATTTGTTTAAGTTTGTTTGTGGCAGACTTGACCTTTAGTTACCTAGCCAATTGCTTTTCATCTACTGTATATATACTTAGTTTCTATAGTTGACCAAAGTTAAGTCACATGTTGCCTGTGATATTTAGATTGACATGCACATTTACAGTGCGCCGTGGATGTAAATGTATTATACATTCTACTGTATAATTTTGTCCACTGTGATATTTTTAAAAAATCTTCACTGGCTTCCTGTTAAATTTCGAGTAGAGTATAAGATTCTACTTACTTTTAAAGCTCTTCATAATTTTGCACCACAATATCTCTCTGATTTGCTTCATATTTACATCCCGAAGCGTACTCTCAGATCTTCTTCACCTGTTTCCCTTGTTGCACCTTCTGTTCGTTTAGCTACTATGGGGTCTAAGGGCATTTAGTTGTGCTGCTCCTAATCTCTGGAATTCTCTTCCACAATCTATACGAGAAAGTGACTGTCTGACTACTTTTAAATCATGTCTTAAAACTTACTTGTTTAAATTAGCTTTCTCTGACCAATTTTAAATTATTTTATGGTAATAGTTGTTGTTTGTTGTATTGTTGTCTTGATTTTATGATTATCACTCAATTGTACGGTGCCCTTGAGTGCTCTGAAAGGCGCCTTTAAATAAAATGCATATTATTATTATTATTATTATGTTTTATTCTACAACATAAAATACATGAATAATGCCTCATTGTTTATAATCATGGTCTTGCAAACTATTCTAACTCAAACTTCCAGGGACAATGTTTTTAAATAAAGACAAAGTTGATGTTAAAGTCATGTGACTGTGGTGGAGTTTGTTTATACCCTAACTTTAGCTTTTTACTTCTGGTGATTGTATTTTATGTTATGTTCATTCTTGAAGATTATGATAAACAAACTGCGTAATAATCAACTTTTTTAGTCGCAGAGCTTATTTTCTGCAATAATTCAAAAGCCAATGGAAAAAATCCTGTTGGGTTTTTGTTGAGGAACCCAGGGTCATGTTGACTTCTGGGTTGGCCTTCAAAATATGTTATCAATGAAGCGCACTATTTTATTTCCGAACTGGATCCAATGCTTTAAAATTTGTATTTCTCAATGGATTTTTGTCAGTGTGTTGCAGTCACCATTAACATTCTATTTTGGTCATGTGACAAAGCTTGAGTATCACTCCACGATCTTACTAAGTGGCATAAAAAGGCTTTTTATAGCACATGTTTTGAGTGACTTATGCTTGATATGCCTTCCCAACCCCTCATAAGACACATTGTCTTCCTCCAGTGATGAATTCAAGACGTACCTACCAGAAAAAGTTATTAGAGAACTGTCTTTGATTAGCACATACTTATTAAAGGTTTGCAGTGTTTGTTTGATCTTGTTCTCCTGGCTGGCTCAGGGCGTTTGTTACTGATTTCGTTTGGCTTTTGTTGCAGGAAGAACGCTGAAAATGCTTATTAGTGGTGCTTGGCAAGCATCGCTAATGCTATTGCTCATACTTGGGGTTAGTGATCTGAACAAACCTCTAACCACAAATATTAAACTTTGGCGTAACTCGTACTCTACCGTTTGTGCTACAGACATTCAGTGGTGTTTGTCTCACTTGATGATAAAATGGGCGAAAATAAAATAAAGTATACTGAATAAAATAATATAAAAATTAAATATAATGAAATAAAAAATATAAAATAAATATAGAATATAAAATAAAAATACATAAAATAAAAAAACATAATAAAATAAAAATATATAATTAAATATATTAAATAAAAATCTACTATTAACTCATTCTCTGGGTAAAATGCTTGTTTACCCATGTGGTTTTCCTCTCTAGAGGCTGGGGAACTTAATGATAGCACTGCTGCATTAACCTGATCTATTAACAGTCTCGTAATTCAGGGAGTCAATGTCATCACTTCCTCTAGGGGCGCCTCAAGGAAAACACTCCAGTCCCACTGGGACGTCTGCTGTTGGCCAGCCCACTTGTGAAGTATGACAGTGGGAATATCTTGTCAGCAGTGCTTTAAACAGTTTTGCAGGCTGACGTAATGTTTATATCCTTGTGCCGGCTTTTGATAAACAGGACGTTATTCCCCCCTTATTAGGGGAAACCGAGGTTGGTGGGCACAGTGTTCATACTTCGTTGAATATCTCTGGTGGAATATGCATTATGACAACACAAATAAGTGCATATGATTGATTGATTGATGTTTGTATTTATGTATTTATTTATTTGCTGACTCAAATTATGTAGTACATTTTGGTTTTGTAGAGTGGGTTGGTACAGTTTTAAATGACTGTAGTTTTTAATTTACTGTTTTTAATTTTCTGAGATTATTTTGTGGTGATTGATGATTAATGATGATTTTAACACTCTTAATTCAATAACCAGTAGTTAGGGCTGGGTATCGAGTTCGATACTTTTTAGGCACCGACCGAAATGCCTCGATACCATCGAGTATCGAAAAACGTCTCGTCGTTCGGTACCAAATTTCGATACCTAAGGGGTTAATCTCATCAGCGTCAGTGAGCCAATAAGCCTGCAGCACTAGCCGGTGTGTTCGACTAGAAGAGGTGCGGCGCAGATCGATCATCCGCGAGAGCGATTCGAAAGCGCATGGAGCAGTCTGCTCTCTTTAGCTCTCGTGGTACTGTAATACACCGATCGGCCTGCACAGTCGGTCCGCGTCAAGTCGAACACACCCAGAGAGTGGCGCACACGTGAGGCTGTAGTGTGAATGCGTCCCAGCCCCCTTAGATGTAAGGCTACATTTACACTGGTGCGTTTATGTTCTAAAATGAAAACTATCATCGTACTGGCGTTTCCACTGCGTTTCAAGCCGGCTTTCCACTATCTCCGACAAATGACAGACCGAAAGTCATTCATTTCCAATGGAGAGTAGCATGGGAGCTGTGTCGAGTTCCGATCATAAGCAGAT
>NW_015637533.1:86638-90021 GCF_001515625.1 Sinocyclocheilus rhinocerous
ACACACACACACACACAATATTTATGGTAATGGTATGCAATAGTAGTATAGTAGTAAATAGTATTTTGTATATTCACAAAAGCATTTTAATTGATGAAAAATCACAGAATATTTTATTATTGAAGCCACATGCTCATCCAAATAGTGCTGTCCTCTGTTGTTATGTGAAGTGTGCATGTATCAGTGGGTAGAGAACCTGTGCTTTAAGTTAGCCGTAAATGCATTATGGTGCACATTATTGACACTTACAACACTTCACAAATTGTAAACTTTGCTCCTAAGTTTAAATTCTTATCTGTATCTTCGGTTTAGGTCTTATGTTTATCTATTCTTTTTAAGATGAGTCAGAAGGTTGTGGAGTTTGTGCGTCATGTCTGTTTATATCTGTAATTGTTGTGCAGTGAAGTGCACACTGCTGAAATTGGACTAGAAGCAATGCTACTATGACTTCCACTATTGTGCAAAAAAAAAGTTGAAAAACTTTAACTTCACATACGTTTAGCTCATGAGACACCATTTAATCACTGGACTAGATTTATAGCTTCTTTGCATCTAAATTTAATCTGTAAAAATGACCTGCAATAATGGCCGTCTCTCCATGCTTATTTAATTTTCCGGAATATACACATGAATAGCTCAGAAGAATAATGTAATGAACTCATGTGTAATGGCTAATTTCAGAGTTAACTCTACAAATGAACTTTTCTGCTAACTTTACTGTATTTGTTTAAGTTTGTTTGTGGCAGACTTGACCTTTAGTTACCTAGCCAATTGCTTTTCATCTACTGTATATATACTTAGTTTCTATAGTTGACCAAAGTTAAGTCACATGTTGCCTGTGATATTTAGATTGACATGCACATTTACAGTGCGCCGTGGATGTAAATGTATTATACATTCTACTGTATAATTTTGTCCACTGTGATATTTTTAAAAAATCTTCACTGGCTTCCTGTTAAATTTCGAGTAGAGTATAAGATTCTACTTACTTTTAAAGCTCTTCATAATTTTGCACCACAATATCTCTCTGATTTGCTTCATATTTACATCCCGAAGCGTACTCTCAGATCTTCTTCATCTGTTTCCCTTGTTGTACCTTCTATTCGTTTAGCCACTATGGGGTCTAGGGCATTTAGTTGTGCTGCTCCTAATCTCTGGAATTCTCTTCCACAATCTATACGAGAAAGTGACTGTCTGACTACTTTTAAATCATGTCTTAAAACTTACTTGTTTAAATTAGCTTTCTCTGATTAGTTTTAAATTATTTAACGTCAATAGTTGTTGTATTGTTGTTTTGATTTTATGATTATCACTCCACTGTACGGTGTCCTTGAGTGCTTTGAAAGGCGCCTTTAAATAAAATGTATTATTATTATTATTTATTATTATAAAGCACATATTCTGCATGACCATATTCTATATCTCTAATCCTACCCAATAACCTATAGCACAGTTTTATTACAGGTGGAATGCAAAATGTTTGAGTACAAGCATTTCAACCAAATTTATGCAATATTTCAAACCTTTAACCCACTGGGGAAAATCAACCCATGGCAAGAGTTTAAAAGCAGCCCAATTTCGTGGAAAAAAAACAATAACCACCCTGCATCCAACACGAGCTGCAGAAGTCAGATTTGCCTGATCACGGGTCAAAAGTAAGATGTTGGAGGATTTGCTCGTCAACAGATCCCGAGCTCACTGACAAATATCTTTTATCATTTACACAGTGCGCGGGCGATCGCAAAATCGAAAGTGAACTGCGACTGTGAGCGCTCATTGAAAAGGGATTTAAATATCCCACATATTGATAGCGGCGCCCTGATAAATTATATACAATGTTAGAATGTTTGCGGGAGCGGACACAAAAATCGCGGGAGCGGATGGGAGCATGCGGTAATGGTCAGAACTTGAAGTTCAGCGAGAGCGGGATCAACAAGCCCAGCGCTATCACGCAGCAGCGGCGCAGTCAGTCAGTGAGCGCCGTAACACATGACGCCAAATCTTGCGGGATTCCTTAAATAAACTACACAGAACCCCACTATTCGACAAATATACATCATGAAAAGATTATACAAAATTTAATGGAAAATGGCATTTAATACTTTTTAATACTTGTTAAGACCCCGCGGACACCCTGTTATACCATATTGATATAAAAATACAAAATGAAAGAACATATATTCCGTTTGTTATTAACAACATGAAGTGCATTAAACATTACATCAAGACTTACCAAACTGCAGGGGGCTCGTAAGTAACAAAAAGTAACAAAAGTAATGTAGTCTGATTACGAGTATTTAAATTTACGTTTATATGTAATCAGTCACTACCCAGCACTGTCCATCAGTCACTGCATCACTGGCTGCAGGAGCTCACGCTGAGAGAAAACTAGCAGCCTCTAGCACATAAATCTACATCAGCATCAGTGCTGGAAAGAGCTGCTCGGCTTTATAGGACAACTACAGCTCTGCCAACTAGGGCTGTGCAAAAAATCAAATGCGCATATCGTCAGTAAAGCCGCTCCAGTGATTAGTAGTAAATCTCCAGCACGTGCTTTCAGATGGAGCGGCATTTACTACACACAGCCGTAGCATTCGATTTTTTGCACAGCCCTACTGCCAACACTACTAGTATCAGCATATAATTACTCAACTAAATCTAGTCACTGAATAATCCATTAAAGGGCTTGTTCACCTAAACATGCTCATTCTGTCACCTTTGACCCCTCACACGTGTGTGTGTGTGAGTCTGTGTGTGTGTGTGTGTGTGTGTGCTCCACTCACTTCTGTTCCCCATGTGACCCCAGCCCGAGATGTGGCAGTACTGGTCAGCTTTGGGCAGCTGTCCGCGGCCGGGCAGACAGACGGGACGCACGTAACTGGTCACCTCCACCTCGGTCTCCAGCTCCAGCACGCTGATGTCGTAGTCCACCACGGCCCGGTTGTAGCGTGAGTGGACGATGATGCTTTTGACATGCCGCGATTGCATGTATGGAGAAGGATGATCCAGATTATTGATGCCAAGAACCACTTTCCACACGTCTGCGCTCTCACGCCTGCACACGCATAAAACACATCAATCTGACATGACTTACTCTGACTAGTCAAGCCACATTTATCTCTATAGCACTTTATACAATACAGACTGATTCAAAGCCGCTTCACAGTGATAAACAGGAAAATAACAGTGTTAATACTGCACAGCTTTCAGCTGTAAAGCAGTTCGCATTATTCAGATCAATTTAGTTCAGTGTTGAATCAATTAAACTGAATGTTGGGTAGAAAACCATGCAAGTGTGAGTGTGTGTGTGTGTGTGAGTCTCTGTGAGTGTGTGTGTGTGTCTCTGAGTGAGTGAGTGTGTGTGTGTCCGTGAGTGAGTGTGT
>NW_015637533.1:91620-103757 GCF_001515625.1 Sinocyclocheilus rhinocerous
AGGACATTGATCATGCAATCAATATGATAAAATCATGGGTCTTAGCACTTGGCTGGCAAAAGTCGACATCACCTCAGCTTTCAAAGCTATGCCTATCCATCCAGATTCATGGCACTTATTTGGGGTATGCTGGCACAGGAAATTCTATTTTGTCATGCGCTTAACTTTCGGATGCAAAGCAGCACAAAGATTTTCTGACGTGTTATCAGAAGCAGCTTATTGAATTTGTCAAACAATTACGTAAAGTAATCCTCATAGCATCTACCCTTTTAGACAACTCAAATTGTTCTGAGCATTGAACTCCCTGTCAGATGCTGCAAGAGCACTCCCGGTGGAGCAAATATGTTTCTCTCTCGACTACAGGCGAGGCTCACCCATCTGATGCCGTGAGTATTGAACTCCCGTCGGATGTCGTGAGAGTCCTCCTTGCCAAACCGAGAGGACCCACTCGTCCGTCGTCCTGAGTCTTGATCTCCAGTCGGAGGCTTCATGGGCCCTCTCGGTCAGCCACTTGCCCTCTGCCCACTGATCAGCAGGGGCTTGTCAGCCAGTAGGGACCGTACGCGACACCGTGAGCTGTTCCAGTCGAGGCAACTCGGGCCCTCCTGGTCAGGCTTTACAATCACGCTGCTCCTCCCCATCGGCCGGTAGGGCTCACCCTTCCAATGCATAAGCCGCTCCCACCGGCGTACGTAGACTCTACCGGCATCTCAAACACCAGCCCCCGCCAGATCTCAGTGCTTATTTTTGGGGGGGGCATCCTTAGTCTGGCGGCTGTCCTTCGCTCAATTGCTTTTTGTGGGGGTACTCTGGGTTCGGGCCATTTCCGAGCTCGGAGCCCTTCCCTGGACAGCACGCCAACTACGCATTACTATACTTCAACTAATTATATGTAAGTGTGAACTCGTGAAGTTATGTTATGATATGTAATCAGAGGGTGGGGAGATGGGGGGGATTCCCCTGCTCTATATGTCTCTCTGCATCAGCTAAATTATTTTTTTATTCCCAGTGAATAGGAGTTAAAACTCCCACCCGGGTGACACTACTCCAATAACAGGCCATGCAAAATAAACAAAAATATTTAGAATATTGCAAAGTAACATTGCAACCTTGCAAACAATAATAAAATCAGAGAATGACTTTAACTGTAAGCGACACGAGCATACGCAAAACAAAGGGAACAATATGATGTTTGTTATTATTAAAATTTTATATAGCCCACGTTTTTATAGACATATATATTTTTTTAATTTACCGCTTAGGCAATAACGTTGATAATAACGTATATCTTCAACATACCTTGTCTGTGACCAAAAATGTAAGAAGATATGTTTTCAGTGGACTTTTAAAATTTGCTTTGCTTGAGAAAACAAAAATATACAGTTACAATGTTTTTTTCTTTTGATTTAGTCGAGTTGGTTTTGCATCAAACACAATGTGATTCTCGACAATCGAGAACTGACAGGATCAGCACATTTTTCCGCTTGGGCTAGCGCGTCGCTGACAGCTTACCTCGCGCATTAAATCAGCCGCAGACCAGCAAATCACTGAGAACGCACTACAATCCTGACGAGTCAGAGCAACAGAGCGGAGGCGAGAAAGCTGCGGAGAATCCGCTCGCCCGGAAGCTTCCGTCATTGACGGTGATTTAAAGAAAATGACTGCCGTTTGGCAAATAAATCATTGTACGTCCTTATTCCTAACTCTTTAAGCTTTAAGTTACATTTCAAATGACAAGGGATCAACTTATAATCATGTTTATATGAATTATCCCGTGAACTTATTCTCTCAAGAGCACTGCCACGGCCACCGGCCCGGACGACTCGTGCGGCCTCCCAGAATCCTCTTCACCATCCGGGCAGCGGGCCGACGGCCACATTCTGAAACACAGGACAAACAGAGAGAATGGACCCTTTTCACAAGACTGTGATGACGCGTTTAACGGTCATCAGCATCGTAAAACCTCAAAGATTTTTCATATTTGTGTTTTTAAAAAAATGTATGTACATTTATAGCACTATTCTTTGTATTATATCACCTTTGCATCAAATTACAAAAAAAACAGTTAACGCTAATGCGAGGGTGTTTCTAATGCAGCGTCTATGGGAGGGACGGTAAATTTTACATCGTTCTCTCCTCTGACTGCCGTTCAGTCTCTCTCAGTTTTTTCCCTTTTATTGAAAGTCATGAAGACACTATCGTGGAGTTTTTCTTTTGCTATTTGAGCAAATGGGAATGCAAAAAATATATGTGTGTTACTCTCCCATTCACTGCTCTTCAAGTTAACCCAACTATGACGACTTCCGCTGCTGAGAATCGCGCAAATGTGAAAAAGGTCCATGAAGGATGAAACAGTGTCTTATGGCCAGCAGAGGTGTGTGTGTGTGTGTGAGTGTGCCACTCATACATACTGTCTCTTGTGCACTTCAGTGAGATCTTCTTGGATGATGTGCAGCTCTGCCTGCAGACAGGAAATGATGTTGGTCAGTGTCATCTGATGGATTGAGTTTCCAAACATATTTAACATGGAGCGTGTTGCATTTTTGCTGCTGTCGTGTGTGCAGTAAAACACACACACACACACACACACACACACTCATGTATTAATGTTGAGAGGAATCAGGAGTGAGTGCAGAGGAGTTGTGAGCGCTGTGTGAACATGATCTTTCTGTAGTTCCAGACTAATGTCAACATGTATTTACTCATCTCACTCGCACAGAAACAGATTCAGTATTTCTCAAAATTAATAAAAACAGCGAAATGCAAACTCAGAATATGACACAAACCTGCAATAATTGAGTATGATAAATAACACAAATATCCTTTATGTATTTAATCCCATTTTATTAACCAATGTCTTTGCTGCTGACCTTCAATGATCCAATTTAACCATACGCTTTTATTTAACTGACAAAAGTACAAAGAAAAGATTTCCGAAGTTTTCACTGATTAACTTAAATGTATTTTGTAAATATAAACAAAATTTGATTTTGATGGCTGCAACACACTCCAAAAAAGATGGGACAGAGGCACGTTTAACACTGTGTCACATCAACTTTCCCTTTAGTTACAATGTTTAATTTTTGGGGAGTTTAGGATACTTATTGTTTAAGTTAGAACTACTTTACTTCCAAGATCGATCCTATTAGAGATAAAATTGTAACCATGCAGCTGTCAGCTACAGTATCACATCAGATAAGGGCCTTTCGCACCGCGGGAACCTTTTCATAGTACCAAAACTATCTTCCTAGAGAAAAAATGGTATCTGTGAGGATTTTCAGTCAGGATTTAGACCGTATCACAGTACTGCTAATGAGTCTCTAATGAGACTGCTCTCATTAGAGTTACAAATGACCTGCTCTTTTCATCTGAACGTGGTTGTATCTCTGTATTAGTGCTACTGGATCTTAGCTCCGCGTTCGACACTATTGACCACAACATTCTTTTGAATAGACTAGAAAACTTTGTTGGCATAAGTGGAAGTGTATTAGCATGGTTCAAATCTTACTTATCTGACCGCCATCAATTCGTAGCAGTGAATGAAGTGCAGTATGGAGTACCTCAAGGCTCAGTACTAGGGCCGTTACTTTTCACGCATCTCTGTTATGTATTCTACACCCATGGCATGCACACACATTAGGATAGGTTAGATGTCTGCCTCCGTTGCGAGTCCCTATCAAGCACTTTACCGATTCAACTACTCTCCTCTCCTCCTCCTGCCTGGCTCTTTGGCCAGCATCACTCACCGCAGAGCAATCCTGTTCTTGATAAATCTGCTGTGAAAACGTGGGAAAAGCCGACGAGGAAGAAGTTGGAGTGAAGCGATCTTTATATAGGCGGAGCAAAATACTTAATCGCTCCGTCTATAGCGCATTGTGATTGGATGGTTTACGCTGTCTCTACAGGAGACAATCCAATGGGCCACTGGCTGCTCGCTGTCCCTGCGTGATGGTCCTTGGCAAAAAAAACAAAACATTTTGTCGGCCCCTTAAGTGCGTCGGCCCACCGGGAAAATGCCCGGTATGCCCGATTACCAATCCAGCCCTGCTTGACTTGCTCAGATGAGTCCACAATGGACGTCGAGTTCTCAGAGCCAAAGATCAAAGGGAGCATCCAGACTTTCACCACCGACAGATGCAGAAGCAAACATCTGTCATGGCATACGGGTTTATCAGAGCAAACGGCATGAGTGACTGGCATATGTGTGAAGGTACCATTGACATGGAGGCATATACTGAAATTGTCCAGAGACATATACTGCCATCAAGATGACGTCTTTCATGGGAAGTCCATGGTTATTAGATCAAGACAATGCCAGGTCTTGTTCTGCATGTGCTACAACAGCGTGGTTTCGTAGACTGTGAATGTGCTAGATCAGTCCAGATCTGTCTCTTATTGAACATGTGTCAGTCATGAAAAGGAGAATCAGACAACAACGATCACAAACTGCTGAGCAGCTGAAGTCTTCTATCAAGTGAGATTGGACAAAAATTTTGCTTGCAAAACTTTAACAATTACTATCCTCAATTCCCAAACAATTAAACATTGTAATTAAAAGGAAAGTTGATGTGACAGTGTTAAACACGCCTCTGTCCCAACTGCTTTGGAGTGTGTTGCAGCCATCAAAATAAAAAAAATGGTATATTTACAAAATAAAATTAAGTTGGCCAGTGAAAACAATGGAAATTTTCTCTTTGTACTTTAGTCAATTATATAAAGGTTAAAGAGAATGAACAAATCACAGGTTCTTGATTTTATAGCATTTCACAAAACGTTGGGGTTGTACAACCCTCAGATGTAGCTAATGGGATGTGAACATTTGATTTAGTCATATTGTTTCCAAATGCACAGCTAGGTCACACACACACTCACACTCACACTCAGACACACACACACTCACACACTCACGTTTGTACAGGAGAGACTGGCAGGCATAATTTCCCTCATAACTCACCGCAAATCACAGCATCATTAATACATTTAGACGGAGAAAGATCTTTAAGACTTGTAATATATTAGATCAGGGTTCTGCTGTGTTTTTCTGGAGATTGCGAAAAACTCATGAAAACTAAAGTAACAGAAAGCCACTTACTGATGCACTGCATGTTAAGAATACAGTGCAAATGTGGCACATGTGAGCAGTGCTTTAGCATCTGATCTCCGGCATTGAGTGTTTTTGGTGTGTGTGTGTGTGTGTGTGTGTGTGTGAGTGTGAGTTTGAGTGTGTGTGTGTGTGTGTGTACTGACCTTACCCTAAACCCATCTGTGTGCACGCAACGCTGCTGAGGTTTGAGCTCCATCCATCCACACAAACCCGATACTCCATCCCAGCCTTATGCACCATCACAAAACCATCATCAGACAGAGACACTGGACACACACACACAAACACACACACACACTGTGAGCCGGCCATCACTTACTAATCGGTCACCATCTTAACATCGTTGTTTTTACAACAATACACTTCAGTCTGTCTGCAGTTGCTGTATGATCACAGATGACATTAACATGATTTAAAATGTAAAGATCAGCAGGCAGAAGTTGAGTTGATGGAACTCTTACCACAGTTCCACTCGTCTGAGCTGTCAGAGCAGTGTCTCCTGCCGTCACACCACAGCGATCGGTGAACACACTGATGATTATTACACTCCATCTCGTGACTGCTACATGCAGCTGAAAACAAACACACGAGAGTGTGCAGTGTGCAGTGTGTGTGTGTGTGTGTGTCTGTGTGTGTGTGTGTGATTAAAATAAACCTACCATAAAAATTACAGACCCTTCGTTTCTTTCTAAGTGGGCAAACTTACAAAATCAGCAGAGGATCAAATAAATATTTTCCCCACTGTATATAAAATTATAAAGGTGCATATACACACACAGACACAGACTGACCTGCAGGGCGGCACTCTCTGCTGCGTTACAGGGTCACACATGGGCACAAGCACCGTACACGCAAAGAACATGAGATATTTGTAGCAGTTTGTCTGAACGAGTGCAGGAAAGAGCGAGGACTCCCAGCTCACAGACGTCTCCTTCTGAGAGTGATGACCCAGATAGTTGGGGAAGCGGGTGGAGTTATAGGGCAGATTCATGCAGATCTCCAGAGAGATGGGCTCACAGCCACCTGACACACACACACACACACACATCTGTGTCAAATATTAACGTGTCTTTGATGTCTAAGCCGTCACAGATCATGTTGTGATGGATGCAGGTTTTGTCTCCGGGACATTCCCACAAGCCCCGCTCCACACACCCTAGTGACAGACACACACAGGAAACACTGTGTATATTTGTGAGCGGGATAATAATGCTGTCTATCATGTCATGTGAGTGTGTATTTTTACTCACCGCATGTTTCCTCGTCACTGTCGTCGTCACAGTCTGTATGTCCATCACAGCGTTTGGATGAGAGAACACATCTTCCCGAGCGGCACTTAAAGTGACTGGGTGAGCACTCTGAAACACACACACACGATCATCTAACCCTCATAGGAAACTGTACAGGTTACCGAATTATCTTAAATTCATTGATCTGAATTGATCTGAATAATGACTCTATTGTCTTCTGTAGAGCTGCTTTACAGCATGGTGTCAAAGTACCATTGTGACACACAAACATTAACACTAAATCTAAAGCAATCATGGGAAACTCTGCAGCGCTCTGTGTTTAGCTAGAGGTCAGAGGTCAGTCGTTTCACTCACTGCAGTTGTTGCCAGTGTTGCGCAGGTCACATGACGTGTTTCCATGACAGCCAGAGGAGCAGGAGGTTGAAGTACAACTGGACTGACCAGGAGGACACAAACCCTGAGCTGAGAGACAGAAAGAAAGTCGTGAACAATAACTTGGAAGTTTTTAGAATTGTGGAAAAACAGTATGTCCAGCTATAGACAGGCTCTAAAAGCTGCCAGGGCCGAGCATATCCACAAACTTTGTAAGCTAGTTTGTCATTGTATCTTACTGATTTATTGTTGTTGTGCTTTTTAATTAAGAATAACAATGAATCCATTTTTTGTTTTAGTATTAAAACAATGAAAGGTGTGTAGATGTATTTAAGCAATACAGTGACAACAAGATTTCGAAATTCGAAAGTGAAAGCATCCAAAGCCCGCGGCTTAACACAGCAAAAGAGAAACTCCCATTCACATAATTCAAATCACAAATAATACTACTGATGATAAAGAACGGGTTAAATGTTAACCACTTTCGTTTCCATATAACTATAAACTATAATAAAAGTTAATCAGCATGCATTGAATAATCCCATGTTGTAGCGCAAAAAAAATTAAGTTAATAATTATTATTATTAAAAAAAATAATAATAATATTGCGACCAAATCATGTGCTCGTGCGACCAGCTGAGAAAGTTAGTTGCAAAAGAGCGACCAGTGTGTGAGTGTGATGTGCAGCGGCTCACAGCAGTTCAGCTCGTCACTTTTGTCCAGGCAGTCGTGATCTCCGTCACAGAGCCAGTCTCGAGGAATACAGCGTCCTTCTCCACAGCGATGCTCTTTAGTCGGGTCACACACTACAGCACAGCACAGCACAGAGGGCACATTATTTCTGAATTATGTCTCAAATTAAATGAAACACAAGCAGAAAGTCTTTATAGGTAAGCCGCAACTTTAGAGTTCAGAGTCAAATCTTCATCAGACCCAGTTGATCAGAGCAGCACAAAGTCCTCTTTACACACTCCAACAAGCCAACACGTGTGTTAACATGTTAACTCTGACAGCTCTAGAACTCACCACAGTTTTGCTCATCGCTCAGATCACCACAGTCATCGTAGCCGTCACACAGAAGATCAGAACTGATACAGCGACCGGTGGTACACAAATACTGACCATCCGCACAAGCTGGACAAACGACAGAGCGAGAGGATCACAGTGAATGAAAGAGAACGTGTGATTCTGTGAATGCAAATCACATACTGCACTCCCAGGAATCAGCTACTGCTTTGTGTGTGAGCACAGGTGCTTCTCAATACTCAAGCTTATGCGCCCTCATTTCCTCGCTCCTCGTCCTCCAGTCGTGACCCGGATATCGATCAAACTCAGCCATCATGAAGGACGTCTTGATTCTCTAATTGCATCGTGAGGAGGCGAGGAACGAGGAAGCTTTCAGAGGAGCTATGAGCGAGGAGGCAGTTTTTCTTGTCGAAAAACTGATAATGTACAAATTCTTCTCCTTCATCTGTCACAGTCATTTTAATTTGTGATTGCAGTTTAAATAAATCATATTTTGAACAGGGCATCTTGTTTTATTAATATTTATTATGAATAACCAATCCTCAGCAGCATAAGGGCAGATCCCTTGAGCGCAGCTGATGACGCTCTGAAGTGTCAAGAAATGTATTAAACAGAGAGCAACAGTCAGGTTCCGGAAGTAAAAATGCCATTCATTTTTTCCCATAGGGAAAATGATTTTTAACAACTTACAAACCTTTAAAGACACACCTGCTGGCATTGGCTTCTGTTAAAGGCATCTGTTCACATTATCTCAATATATGTTTTAAATAATCACTTTTAACAGCAGAATCCCTGGAGAAAAACTACCTTACCCATGATGCGCTAAAGAAAATTCCACCAATCAGGGAGTTGCAGTGAGCAAATCCTGCCAAAAAGCACTCTTTAGCTCCCACACTCTCATGAAGCACCGCTAATGACATAATCAAGTCAGTCTCCCCATGCTCTCAAAATACTATGCATATTTTGCAATAAATGTGGCACTTTTTTGCTTCAAATCAAAGTTTGTAATGTTGTGATTCTCTTCATAGCTGGCTGATTTGGTCCATGGATTATAATACTTAAATGAAGACTTTTAAAATCCCTATGGGAAAAAATGAATGGAAAAATACTTCTGGAACCAGCGGCACTGAAAAAGTGGGCAGCACTGATGCACTCTACAGGTTTTCCATCAATTTCTCCATCCTCGTTTTCTTTCCTTGCTTCCTTATCTCATATTTTATGGGGCTGGATCTGATGCACAACTAAGAAAATGAGAAGCACACACTTACTGCAGTCGGCCTCGTCGCTCCAGTCGTTGCAGTCGTTGTATCCATTGCACACTAGTTTCAGGGGGATGCATATTCCGCTCGCACACAGGAAGTGATCGCTTCTTCCACACGCAGCTTAAGACAAAATCACAAAAAGACAAGCGATCAGAGCGTCACCATTCCAGACGTGATTCCAGTACTGGACGAGCACTCACAGAGCTTTCCTCTGGCGTGTCGCGGCGTGTAGCAGAGCGGCATGTTTTCAGCGTTCGTTCCCGTGTTGTTGGTGAACTGAGAGCAGCGCAGGAACTCCGGCCAGGACGCGTTAAACATCTGCAGCACAGGCTCACAGCCCTCACGAGCCGCTTCACAGAACGACTGACAGGGCAGAACCAGAGTCCTGCGGCAGAACAAGACAGAACAAACTATAGAAACACTCCAACACTGCAAGTAGTTAATGTTAACCCTCATGTTGTTCGGGTCATTTTGACCTGGAGAGGATTTTCTTTTTCTTATAAAATGCTAGTTAATATTATCACATTGGAATAAAACTTACTGACAGGGTATAACAACTTCCCCCAAAAAGTGGATAATTTTTGCACTTTTTTTTAAGGATTTTTACCATTAAAAAATGAGCAGCCCTTTAAAAAAGTGCTTGCAGATCTCTCATTATGCTATATTATTACAAAGTATTGCATTCAGTCTTTTCATTAACTTGTGTTCTTTCAATCAGCACAGGTTTTGTTTTTCTATTTGGGACTGATTGATTGTCGGCTTCGTTGATCTGAGGGCATGAATGATGAAGCATTGTTTAATGTGATAATATGTGTAATCCAACAGATTATATTACTAACTACAATTTCCATTATGTAATTTGTGATCACTAATGGACTACAATGTGTAAGTAATCTACCCGGCACTGACTGCTGCTCACTTTCATCATCTGTATTACTGCTCATTTATGCCAAAGCATCTGCTAAATGAGTGTGTATGTGAAGGGACAGCAAGGTCGAGAAGTGTCTACATTGAAAACCTGGGATTTCTGTCTTTTAAACCTGTAAATAACATTTTTAAATTCAACTTCCATCAGTTTCAGGCTGAATCTTGATGCTATAAATACAGTGAGATTCTAGAGGATTCTGTGCTTCTGACTTTCATGACAATGAGCATGTTTACATGCACATCAGTACGCTGATAACTAACAAAAATCAGTTGACTGAAATAACCCGATTTCACAAATTATGTGTTCTCATCCTTTGACAAAGGCCAAGCCACAGGTGCCATTTTCATCGATCTTTCAAAGGCCTTTGATATGGTCAATCATTACCTTCTTCTTGATAAATGGTCTTATATTGGTTTAACTAGAAATGCTCTTCTTTGGTTTAATGCTTATCTGCATAACAGGCGTCAGTATGTTGTATTCCAAGGTTTTCAGTCTGATTATTCGATTGTTGAAAAGAGTTCCTCAAGGTTCCACTCTGGGTCCACTACTTTTTTCTATTTTTATTAATTATTTATCTCAAATATGCCTTAATTGTTCAGTACATCTTTATGCTGATGACACTGTTATTTATACCAGTGATTCTGATTTTCCAGAATTCTTTACAATACAAACTGATTTTAACTTGGTTCAAAAATGGTTTCATAACAATATGCTTACACTGAATAAGAAGAAGTCTTGTTGTACGTTGTTTGGCATGCGACGGTGTCGTTCTTTTCCTTTTGATTTGAATATTACTTTTGATGATGGTTTACTTCTTGAGTCTGTTGATTCATTTAAATATCTTGGTCTTTGGATTGACCCTGAACTCTCTTTTAAGCCCCATATTGATTATATTAATAGAATATATGGTTGCTTGCGTTTACTTTACCGTTCAATTAATTGTTTTACATGTCATGTTAGGAAAAGTATTGTTTCTCAGCTAATATTACCTCTTATTAATTATGCTGATATTGTATATCAAAATACCTTTGATACTTATCTGAAGCCTCTTAATGTGGTTTATAATTCTTTGTGTAGATTTGTGTGAAGGTGTCCATATCGTACTCATCACTGCCATATGTACGAAATGCTTAATTGGTTACATTCTAAATCTAGAAGACAATTTCATTGGCTCTGTTTATTTTTAAACGTGTTTATTTTGATTGTCCTTGGTATTTGAAACAGTATTTGGTTTCATACAGATATTCTTATTCACTTAGACATGTGCAATTTCCTTTCTTTTTGTTCCCAGAATTTCTAGTGAAGCCGGGCGTAGGTCTTTTCAATATAAAGCTCCTTCTGATTGGAATAATCTTCCTCAGTCTTTGAGATCTGTTACTTCCTTTCATTGTTTTAGGCTATCTCTATTTTCTTATCTAAAAATAGTTTGTGTATGTTTCTAAGTTTTCTTATGTTGATTCTGCTTATGTATGACGTTGATTGTTTTGTAATCATGCTGTGGGAGTGGGGGACTGGTTTACTGTATGTCTTTTGTTTTTGTATATTTGTGTGTGCGCATGTTTTGTTTATGTTGTAATATTTTGTTTTTGTGTTTATAGGACCCCCTTGAAAGTGAGATGTTACATCTCAAGGGGCTATCCTTTCAATAAATTCAGATATTGATTATCTGGTTTACATGCAAATCAACAACCTGGCAATGAAGCACACTGAAGCTGAATACGAGACAGAGTGTGATGGGTGTCACAGACCTGCGGTCTCTGTGGCTGATGCATTGTGGGAGTGCGATGGAGCATCCGAACAGCATGATGTGTCTGTAGCAGGACAGTTGACTCAGGTAGCTGAAGAACTTGAGGAACATCTGCAGCTCGCTGCTCTTGACGACCGTCGTCCCCGGCAACACGCCGCTCTGGTTGTACGGCAGCATGCTACACTGAATCTCTGTGATGTCAGAGCAGAAACCTGTAAACAAACACAAGAGAAATCTGATTGGCTGATGCGTTGAGCAAGAAGTGATTTCACTGGTCAGTTTAGAGGAGATGTGTTTTGAGCGATTTCACAATTCTTAATAAAATCCATGAGATTAAGATTCATGTTCACCGCAAATGACATTCATGTAAAACAGTGAAACTGCTGATTTTCTCAGTGTTACACTCTCTCTCTCTCTGTTTGTGTGTGTGTGTGTGTGTGTGTGTGTG
>NW_015637533.1:103781-105162 GCF_001515625.1 Sinocyclocheilus rhinocerous
CTCTCTCTCTCTCACACACACACACACACACACACACAGACCTCAAGAAAGACGGAGACAAATAAAAGCTCATGGCGCACCCTCTGTAGAGGGCATCACAAGAGGACACACACTCACAGATGACTTTCAGGACAGAACCTTCACTGAGGACACTGAAACACACCGTCTCACACACAAATGGACAGAGAGAGAGAGACAGGAGAAAAATCTGTTTCGAAATTAGATTAGCAGAGGACAAAAGCAGCGAGATGTTTGACATAAAAGGGCTAAAGAGAGAGAGAGAGAAGTAAAAGGCAGATGATGAAATATGAAGCAAAGCATGACATTTAAAGGGATCGTTCACTTTCTTTCTTCAGATGAACACATTTTTTAGAAAAATAATCCATCTTTGTGAGTATGTTACACAAATCCCAATGTTGACGCTCCATAAAGCAACCAGCCACATGATGGCAATCCACACTCACTCACTTCATTTGATACATTTCTTAGAAAACAACACTTCATATCTTCATTTTGCAAGTAATAATGGAGTTTTGATATTTGTTCCGGAAAACAAGACACAAATACTGAGATACATTTATTGACTTTATTAATTTTTAGACTTTCTGCTCTGATTTGACACCTTTTTAAGGCTTTAATCTGTGCAATGGTGATTAAGGCTTTTTAAGACCTGCAAAAACCAAGCATTTGAGACTTGCATTAAACAGACTCTCAGAGATGGATTATTTTTCTAAAAAATCATTGTGTTCATCTGAAGAAAGAAAGTCATATACATCTGGGATGATGAGAGAATATTTGGTCATTTTTGGAAAGACTATGGTTTAAAGCCACACATGCATCATCTTCAGGACTGTACCAGCATCTGCGCTCATGCTCGTCACCGTGGAGACAGAGGTCCACCAGTCCACAGGGGCCGCGGCAGTGGGGCCCACCGATGAAGACGAGGATGAGGATGAAGAGGTGTCTGCACGAGGCATCCAGTGTGCCGAGTCCCACTGTGGAGGGGTGTTTGTCAGGACGACCCGCGGCGTGCCGGACTGCGCTGACACCGTTCTGTTATCGGCCATCATCGGGCCGGGGTCGGTGCTGTTAAAGGGCCCGTCGGTCGCTATGGACACAGAAGATCCAGCATCCAGCAGGCCATTCCCAAATAAACCTGGACAAAGACGGAAAACCAGAGTCGATGAACCAGAGTTCAACAGCAACAGGTGAAGAAGTGAAGATTTTTAAACACACACACAATCACACACTCACACACACACACACACTCACACTCACACTCACACTCACACACTCACACACACTCACACACACACACTCACACTCACACACACACACACACACACACACACACACACACACACACACACACACACACACA
>NW_015637533.1:105563-107841 GCF_001515625.1 Sinocyclocheilus rhinocerous
CACACACACACACACACACTGCTGAAACACACAGTGTGTCTAGTAACGCATCCAGACTCTTCTGTAAGACACGTGTGATCTGAACGGCCCCTGATCAGCATTGATGGCTCCATGAAGAACCTTTAACTTCCATTGTATCTTTCCATTGCACAAAAGGTTCTTTTCTTTATAGTGGAAGAAAGGTTTTTCAGATGATTAAATGTTCTTCACACTAAGAAAAAAATGGTTAAGAACCAATTTCTGAAAGGTTCTTTGGTGAACCAAAAACGGTTCTTCTGTGGCATCATTGTGAAAACCCCCTTTTGGAAGCTTTATTTTTAAGAGAGTATTATTTTGCTCTGATCTGACGCAGTGATGTGACCGATTCCTTCACAAAGGAAATTCCAGCCAACACAAATGCACCATAATAAACAAACTATAATCATTTCCACAAATTAGGCCAGATCGTTTCCATGCCAGCAGTGAACTAGACCCTCGTCTGGAAAGATTTCACAGCAAGCAAGCATGAGAATCACCACCACGAACAGACATGTTTGTTTGTAAAAGGGATCTTTAACCCAAAAATGTAATTGTGTCCATTGTGTCCAATTTACTCCATTCATCTTGTTCAAACATGACTTTCTTTCCTCTGTGAAACAAAAAAGGTGTTTTGAAGAACATTGGCAACCAAACAACATTGGACCCCAATATGGACAAAAAAATAGACATTTAGAGACATGAGACATTTATCAAAATATCTTCTTTTGTGTTCCACGGAAGAAAGTCAATCACACAGGTTTGAGCAACATGAGGGTGAGTAAAGGATCATTTTTGGGTGAACGATGCCTTTAATTGTTAATAGGACAGAACATTGGAACGCAGTCAGACGAGAGGAACAGAGGACGACCGCCAGAGGGAAATCTGTATAGAATCATAACACGGCGGAGACAGAGCCTCAAGGTCAGATCTCATGAGTCTAGATCGCTCATCCGTCACTGCTCTAGAACAGACCCTGTTACACCGATAACACCTGCTGTTTTAATCCGTCTCTTCTGTCCACTTTCCTGACTTCTCTGAGGGGAGGGACTATCGGCTTTTTCTGATCTTTCGATCTAATATTGCGAAATAGGCTTGAGCAATTTACATAAGAACGTGAAAAGAGGCAACAGAAAATGATACCGAGAGCAGCAGCTTTCGTTTCTGCTCTGATAGCCACAAAACTAAGCCGAACGCTGTGGATTTGTGTTAGAATCAGGAATGATAATTGTGCTTTTTACATTTTTGCTCCAACAACACGTCCTGTAATGTTTATATCAGCAGGCAGAGAGGAACCGGTCTTTAAGCAATGTGGTCGAATGCGTTTTTCAAAGTGGACAAGCGCAAACCATTTCAGATCCCATCACCTGTATGTAGCGTTGTGATCAGATCGACAAAAATGCATTTTAATACCAGGCTCCTGCAGAGTTCAGCTCCAACACCAAACCAACACACCTGATGCAACTGGTGAGTGAGTTATACCTTCAGAAACCTCAAGAAGATCAACCCTGACATGAGGCGCCTCACACAAGACCCGTCTAACCCCTGAGTCTATGGAGCAGACGGAAAGCAGCGGAAGTGAATGACAGTGCTGAAGAAAAGCACAGGAACTGCTGCAAACATCACCTGCGCTCATCATACGGCCTCGCTGTGAAACACACATCTGCTCTGAGTCTGCATCTCTGAGATTCTGGCCAGTGTTTCTATTGAAACAGCACGTCTCATGTCTCCTTAATATGAATCAGCCGTGCTGTGTTAGAGACAGAGACAGAGACAGAGAGAGAGAGAGAGAGAGAGAGAGCCACTGTGACGGTGCAAAAACAGGCTTGGGGACACAGCAGGACGTCTGGACTGGATGGGTGTCTCAGATTCACAGCTCTGATCACGTCCCACCAAAGAGACTTTCTGGCCAATAAACAAAGAGACAGAGAGGACAAGGGCAGAATAATGGTGGGAGGAGATGTCATCAGTGTGCACGTCTGTCCAGACAGTGACCTTTTGACCTTCAGATGCTTTCTTTGAGCTTTTATGAGGAGCAAACAGACAGAGAGGAGGAGACGCATCTGAACCAATACACACACACACACACACACACACTCACACACTCACACAGACACACACACACACACACACACACACACACACACTCACACAGACTCACACACACACACACACACACACACACAGACACACACAGACACACACACTCACACAGACACACTCACTCACACACACTCACACTCACTCTCACTCTCACTCTCAC
>NW_015637533.1:107934-115369 GCF_001515625.1 Sinocyclocheilus rhinocerous
CACACACACACACACACACACACTCACACACACACACACAGACACACACACACACACACACACACAGAGAGACACACACACACACACTCATTCATGTTTGACTGTATTAGTGGCTCATCTCATAGACTTCCATTGTTTCTCTGTCAGGTCAGTCATATTTCCTCTTCACTCTAAACAAACCCTCTCAGAAACCTGTGCAAAGCACTAGATTTCAATACAAACATGATTTGATTGATTTATAACTAGTGAGGTCCGGCTCACTAGTGTTTAACTAGATATTATTGAGGACATTTTGGACCTCACAAGTACAGTCAGACCTGTAGAAGCGCACAACAGAGTCAAGCCCACACACAGACTGCACAAACGTGTGGGTTTCGTCGCTGCAGATTTCTCTTTTTCAGAGATGTTGTGACTCATTTGGCACAATACAAAATTAGACATAACAGCCTGAAAATCACAGAGATACACGGACAAATGCCACAAGAGCTTAGTGAAGATGCTCCAATCACACATGTGTGTGTGTGTGTGTGTGTGTGTCACAGTTGTTATTTAACACTTGTTTGTCTCATCACTCAATGTGTCCAGGCTGAGAGCAGGCTGACGGATCCGCTCGGTGTGTGTGTGTGTCTGTCTGTGTGTGTCTGTGTGTGTGTGTGTGTGTGTGTGTGTCTGTGTGTGTGTGTGTGTGTGTGTGAGAGAGAGTGTGTGAGAGAGTGTGTGTGTGTGTTACCTGTGAGCGCCAGCAGCACACACACACAGATGAGGACACACACACATGGCAGCAGGATGAAGAGCAGCAGTCGCAGATGTTTCCCGCAGCGCTGTGTGTGTGTGAACGCTTCACCCATGATGAGCTCATCTGACACACACACACCTGAGGACACACACACACACAGAGAGAGAGAGAGAGTTTGCAGTGAGTTTGTGTATCAGCAGGACTTCTGATAACAGAATTTAAGAGCCAGATATTCAGCTGAATCACATTCATAACAACAGCTAATATCAGAGTCAGTCATAACGGTAAATGTTCCTATAACGACAGTCGTAATGAATAGAAATGACATTTCAGATATGACACTGTGAAGTTTGATCGCGTGCGCGCGCGTCTCACCGGTAACGGGCTGGAAATCAGCGACGATCCGGAGCATCAGAGCCGCAGACACCGCGAGCAGAGCACAGGCTATTTATACCCAGGTATGTTTCGCTTCAGAGTTTCCAGCTAGTGCAGGAGAATCCGACACACACACACACACACACACACACACACCAGTGAGTTATTTATAGGGACGGAAAGAGAAAAACTAAAGTGCATGAGTTCAACTCTGACACAAACTCTTACACACACACACACACACACACACACACGAGAGAGAGAACGACTCACTGAATACTTACTGAAAGTTCATTGCAGCCGATTCCATCGCAAACACCCACTCTCTCCCTCTCTATTCTTCTATTGTGTTATTTCATTTATAACTCAGTTTGTTTATTTTATTCTCACGTATCGGTCTGTCTGAGCACGAGCAACCCGCGCCACACTGACGAGCGAGTCCCGCGCGCTCATTTATATCTCCACCCGACTACACTGAGAGAGAGAGAGAGAGAGAGAGAGAGAGAGCGTGTGTGTGTGTGTGTGTGTGTGTGTGTGTGTGTGAGAGAGAGAGAGAGAGAGAGAGAGAGAGAGAGAGAGCGTGTGTGTGTGTGTGTGTGTGTGTGTGTGTGTGTGAGAGAGAGAGTGTGTGTGTGTGTGTGTGTGTGTGTGTGTGTGTGGAAGATTACTTACAAATCAGTCTTTTGTGGTAGAAGTGATGGTTCTACCATACTTGTAACAAGGATTAGAATTTACAGTTTTAGCTATATGAAGTTTGCACAAGACTAAATAATGATCTGAGATATAATCGCTTGGCTGCATAATTTCAACACCATCAACATCAATTCCATGTGACAGTATTAAATCTAGAGTATGATTTCGACAACGAGTAACACAAAACACACAGCATCTTCACGACATGGCGGCGGCAGCAACAATACTACAGCGAGAATAAAAGTTACGCCTTCTTTCTTTGCGTGAACATTTGGGCGGCGTTTTGCAAATCTTCCCACATAGTGACGTAGATATGTGGGGGTGTGTTTAAACGAGGTGTTTTAGGTAGGCGTGGCTGACTCTTAACTTTTATAAAGAATATCTCTTTGGGTTTGAGACTTTAGTCTTTGCAACTTTAGGGATCTTATCTATTCATGAACAGCTTGTAACACTCCAAAGAGAAAGGAAAACTTGAAATCGCATCATATGACCCCTTTAAAAATGGTGTACTATGAATATTGCTGACTCTTTTGCTTGTGATTTTCCTCGTGTAAATCTGCTAATGAATAAAAAATAAGTTAAAAAAAAAGTCTTCCATAGAGCTGGACCTTCTGCATACCCATAAGGACATGTAATATATATGACATATATTGCTTGCTCTATACTGAGTGATATTTCCATATATGTTACCTATAAGGCGGTGTATAATTTTCACATAAGCACATTCTCTGGGTAACGATCGCTCACTCGTTTAGCATTTTCTTTTATCTGTCGTTGTTATAACGCGTCACGTCTTGATTCGGATTTGACTGACAGACTGACATTCTCTCAGCGCGAGCTTCATGCTTTCTAACCGTATCTCCACTTTTATGTTGCAATTATTCTGCTTATATTCATAATTGTCAAAGTCTGTTTACAATATCTACCATTGTAACATGTTTATATCTGCCAATATACAGTACAGTGTGTGCATTTATATATATGTATAGTTCAAAAACATTTGGAAGAAAATCTTGATATTCAGAATTAACGATGTCCAATTCATGAAGTCAGAAGTCTGATCTGAATAATTCAGATTGATCTGGTTCGTCAGCGGTTCAGTCTGTTCCCAGATAGCACAGGTACATCTGCAAGAGGTCTGTTAAAGATTGCTTCATCTGGAAAGCATCTGCTGTGTACAAACATCTGATAGATGACTGTAAGATGTCAGTTTTACATCATAAACATCTTAAAGGCATATTCTAAACATCTATTTGACATCTGTTAGGAAACGTCCAATAGACGTATAGCAGATGAGCAAACACTCTAAAAAATACCTCTAGAAGATGTAAAATAGACGTCAAATAGAGTCTCCGTGATCGACGTGTGCTAGCAGGGTTCTTCTACTGTAAGACACGTCATATGGACGATTGTTATGGAACTACATTTTGCTCCAGTTTCCCACTTCCATTTTTGTATTTGCATTGAAAGTGCAACCAGCAGATTCTTGAAGACTTCGAGCCCATCGAGTCTCATCCAAGCGGAAACCTCCTGCTCTCTCTCGTGAAACCAACACGGAAGTGACTAAAACTGCAATTCATCGACTGGCCGCTAGAGGCTGGCTCCAAAAGAGAGTCAGTCCCATAGACTCCCCATGTTAAAATGCCGAACTTTACTGCAGAAAAAAAAAAGTCTACAGCCTGGTACAAAAAGTGGTTTTGGTCTATATAGTTAATTGTGCCCTTCATGACAACTGTGAGGGGGAATTTTTTTATAACTCATCCGTTTAAATTATATTAAGCCTTAAAATTCTGCATAATTAAGGGCGTGGCCACTTGAGTGACAGGTGGATTGCCACTGCTGTCACCGCCGTCGAGCTAGGTGGGCGTGGCTTCAGCAACCAGCTCCCGCCTCTTTGCCCATTTTCGATTATCCGGGAGTGACGCGCTGCCAAGATGGCGACAGCCGGCTCCTCCTACTTTAGGCTTCAACAACGCTCTTCGGAAACCTACGGGTGACGTCATGGACACTACTTCCATTTTTTTATACAGTCTATGGTCTCATCACAACTTTTTTTAATCAACCACTCTGAGCACATCAGTCACATACATCACTAACACAAAGCCTTTATTTTTCAAGTTGATAAGGTTACATCACCCAAATGTCACCCATGGAATTGTATTCTCTTAATAATAGAAATAAAATCATGACACTTTAAATTAACTTAGCAGTTTTAATAAAAGTGAGGCACAGTCAATCAGAAAATCACAGCTTCCATTGTGTGAAGACTAAATAATCATATGCAGACATGTATATAACTAGCATTCTAATTATCTACGGAAGTCAATTAATGGGTGAAAAAAAGTTTTAGTTTACAAAACTGAAAGAAAATACTGTTGACATTCAGGAAGCTGCTGAGGTACGTTCACTGTCCGTCTCCTGATTGGTCAGCTGCAGCAGACAGAACGCCGCCACAGCCAACAGGATGCCACAGATGGGCATCAGGAGGCGGAGCTTATATCTGTGCCACACCCCCTCCTCTGTCTCCACCTCAGTGACTTTCCTGTTCTTCTTCCTCCGTCCTTTCTGTCGTTTCTCAAATGCCTCCAGCTCAGCCTGAAACACACACACACACACACACACACACACACACACACACACACACACTCTCTCTCTCAGAGGCTACGTCAGCGAGCAGCTCTCATAACCACAACGGACATCATAGATCCTGATATCCACTAAACCACCCATAACCATCCTCACACTAACCTGCTGAGATGTGAGGGAGAACTGATTAAAGAGCCTCTGAAACAGTGAGCAGCTTTTCAGACCACCAGTAATTTTTCAGATCTCAATGACATTCATGCGTTTCTCGACTCACCTGCTGTTTTCTCATTTCTTCCTCCAGAGCGGCTCTTTCCTCTGCTGCACAAGCCTGAAACACACACACAAAACTAATTGTCCAGTAACTGTTTCTCCAAGTTTCCCACTGAGCTGATGGCTCTCTTTGTGTTTGTGTGTGTGTGAAATGGAATCTGTCCATTACCTCTCAGCTGGGTTGGAAAAAAGTGTCTGTGTGTGTGTGTGTGTGTTTGCTGTTTTAAAGTTTCACACTCTCTCTGTCTGAGCCAAAAGAATCAATGACCCAGCAGTGGATTTTATGGCCCTTCTCCATGACAACAGTTCCTGTGTCGCTCTACACTGTGTGTGAGTTACTTTAGGGACAGCATTGTGAACTAAATCTGACAAAAGATAAGAAAATGTTTTTTATTTGGAGTTTGTGTTAGTGTAGTATGTGCACAAGTGTATGTGTGTGTTACCTCTGCATGTTTCTTCTGTAACTCTCGACACGTCTCATCACACACGACCAAGTCCATCTCTGACCTCACACGAGAACAGGGGAATTCCTAAACACACACAAACACCGTTTACACAGTTAAAGCCATGTGACAACGTCCTTATCATCTGAGCACAAACATTAAATCTCTGCTGTAAAGCGGAGCGTGAAGATGAAACGCTGCAGAACAGCCAAACTCAATCACAGACACTCGTGTCTGTCATGATCCCGGTTACATCTACTGTGTGTTGTGACGTGTCTGCTCCAGTGATGCTCCGATCAGGATTTTTGCAGCCGATACAGACTACTGATTTCTTTTCATCATGATTGGCCGATACCGATCATTTTAGCTTTATATAAGTGATATATAAGCTCTCCGTTGACTGCTAACCTTTTTTTTTTTTTTTTTTTAGATAAAATACTTCGCTTTATATTATTTACAGTATATTGTTGTTTTAATTGAGAATCAAATAAATAAGCACAACAAATATTCATTTTACAATTAACATTTTAATAGGCCTTTAAAAACGGAGCTAACACAAAACAATGTCAAACTGAACATAACTGCAACCCATAAGGTGACAGGCTGTCAGTGCAGTTACACTGTTCAGCCAGTAGGTGACGACAATGGACTTTCTTTATGAATCAGTTCATTCAACGAATACACTTAAAAACGCTGATTCATTCATGAATCAAACTGTGTCGAAATTGATTAATTTACAAGGCTCAATTGACGATCAACACATCACCTTGTTAATGCTGAAGCTGATATTTCACTTCATAGAGATCATTGGCACTGATTAGGGTGAAGAGGGAGCGACCAGCCGGCAGAGGGTTCTGCTTGGTCATAAAGCCTTCCTCAAACAGCTGCATCCGCAAATAAAAGAATGATTAATTATAAATTGAGAATTTGTTATTCGTATGGTCTGGTGGTCATACAACGTATGCCTGCGAATACAGGACAAACTGCGTTCCGTACGGCTTTCATAAGGAACGCTTCTTAGATGCCTTAAATGTGGGACGATTCCGTATTCTACAGAACGGCTGGCAACCCTAGCACTGATTCAACGCACTGAACAGCACTGATGCAGCCATGGGAAATCCCCTTAAACACTGAAAGGATACTGCGACAAAGATAGTGTTCATCTTCTGACAACTGATGGAAAACAGATGCTTTTTACACAAATATATGACTTGACCTGAAGAAGGACAGACGCAGGTAATCGCCCATGCTCAGTTCCGCTGTCACTGTTTGTCTGTGTGTGTCTGTGTGTGTGTAGCTGCCTAAGTCCCGTCTCTGCCTCACACCCAGAGAGCAGACAAGATGCCAAAGGCAGCGAATCAGATTCGTAGTATTGAATCCTTCAGCCAATGTTCCTCCACATGGTATTTCTTTTTTTATTGTTTCTTCAGACCTCATAATTCCTCACAGGTGATCGTATTCATATCTATGCTGGTGCTAAAGTTTGACGCCATCACATGTTTTACGTCATCGGTTTGTGAGATCGGCCAAATTTAGTGACTTCCGATTAGGGTTGGGTATCGTTTTTTTTTTTTTCCGATACCGGTGCCAAATCGATACTTTTAAAATGGTTCCGGTGCCTAAACGGTGCCTGAACCGATACTTATTAAAAAATAAATAAATAAAAATTCCCCCCAAAAATGATGGATTGGCCATTAGCACTATAAACACATGATGTCTGTTTCATTCATACTGGACGCCAGAGGGCGCCCTCGCACAGAAAATCCACATATCCAGTCACAGAAGTAGCTGAACTCGTGGCCCTCCAGGAAATCCCTTATATGGACAAAGACAACGTATTATAGCTGTAACTGAGTAAACAGAACATATAAACGTTTTGAATGATAAAACAAAGACAATAAACACTCGACTGTGACAATATAGTTTATCTGTTTTATTTAAGCCATCTCTGGTATTTTCATAATTATTAAGTATATTTATAATAGGGTGACCAAATTTTAGTTTTCCAAAAAAAGGACAGTAAGGGGCGGGGTTCGGGGGCGGGGCTTCACCTAACAGTATACGTAGCAAGGTTTTTTTTTTGTTTGTTTGCTTATTTTGTTTTTATAATAAATAAAAAGAAAACAAGTAAGAATAGAAAAAGAATAGAGAATGCTAATGTTTGAGGCTCTTTTTTCTTTATAAATAAACCAAGTAGTTAGAATAGAAATAGAATAGAGAGTGCAAATGTTAGCGGGTCAAGTTTTTTAATTAAAAAAAACAAGCAGATAACATTAGAAGCAGCATTAGAATAGAGAGTGCTAGAGTTAGAGGGTCAAATAAAGATGAAAGA
>NW_015637533.1:115593-119487 GCF_001515625.1 Sinocyclocheilus rhinocerous
GAGTGCTAGAGTTAGAGGGTCAAATGAAGATGAGAAAGATGTGTTTTCAGCCTTTTCTTGAAAATATTAAGGACTCAGCTGCTCGGAATGAGCTGGGCAGGTCATTCCACCAGGAGGGAACAGTTAATGTAGAAGAACATGAAAGTTTGATCATAGGTACATTAGGTAGAATGCAAAATGTTTCAATACAAGCATTTCAGTCAAATGTAATTTATACAATATTTCAAACCTTTAACACTTGGGAAAATTAACCTATGGCAAAAGTTTAAAAGTAGCCCAATTCTGTGGAAAAAACGTGGACTTGGCAACCCTGCACACGAAAATTGCAGGAGCGAAACATGTTGCTGGAGCAGGCGGCAATGGTCAGTGATTCAGCAGGAGCGGGATTAAGAAAACAGCCGAATCCCGGACATTTAGCTTTAGACATGTTAATTTAAGCATGTTTAGCTTAGTTAACGGAAGGCTACCTGCAGCATGGCACCGAAATGAGGCACCGAAATCTGTGTTCTGATTTGGTTCTAGTACATACGGGTTACACAGGTACCGGTGCCATATTGGTACTGGGTTTCGGTACCCAACCCTACTTCCGATCGAGTCATAAAATGTGATTCTGGGCCGATACCGATCGATCGGAGCATCCCTAGTTTGTTCTGTGTGTTTGTACCTTTTTGATCCTCTTGCAGGGACACTTGAGCTTCACTCGCTGACTGCAGCTCTGATCGCACTCATCCGGGTGACACAGCAGCTTACAGCGGTGCCCACATCCCAACTGCACATATCCATACAACCAATTAACATATGCCTTTAACAGCTACTGCATCCGTTCTGAACGCAGCCGCATCCCAACATTAAAACACTGTTAGCTTTGCACAGAACAAACACTACAAATCAGTCCTAGTCTGAATGTTTTGACACACAAGCACTCGTCTCACAGAATGACACACAAACACACACGATCGAGTGTTGCAGCACCTGTTTTGGACACTGATTCTGACAGGAGCTCAGCAGCTGTTTGCCCTGTTCATCCACAGACGTGAACTTCCTACAAAACACACACACACACACAAACACACACACATTCATCAATGAACATATTAAAGGGAAAGTTCACCCAAAAATTAAAATTACCCCATGATTTACTCACCCTCAAGCCATCCTAGGTGTATATAACTTTCTTCCGCTAACTGTCGAACGTGAGTTCACAAGAGAGTGATGTCCAGCGGATGATGTAAGATGCAGGCAAACGTGGTGACGAACGTGAAAGTGACGAATGTGGAAGGGCAGAGGAGAGAGCGAAACAAAACCCCGGTCACAAATTAGTAGTATAAAACGAGGATTTGTAAAGAAAAAATGTCAGACGATTTCGATATAAGTCAAGAGGACACTGGTTTGCCTTTGCTGTAAACAAAACTTGTTTCTCGCGAGACTAGCATATTCTCACCGGAGTTTATGCTAAGCCTACGTCCTACATCATCCGCTGGATGCCACTCTCTCGTGAACACGCATACGACAGTTAGCGGAAGCTAGAGATTAAGGTTTATAAAGTTGTAAATATGGATATTTTTCTTACAAAATGTTCTTATTTTTCTTATTAACCCCCCGGAGCCATGTGGACTTCTTTTATAATGGATGGGTGCAATTTTTTGGACTTCAAATTTTGGGCTACCATTCACTCCCATTATAAAGCATGGATTAGCCTAAACATTATTTAATATGACTCTGATTTTATTCGTCTGAAAGAAGAATGTCATATACACCTAGGATGGCTTAAGGGTGAGTAAATCATGGGGTAATTTTCATTTTTGGGTGAACTATCCCTTTAAATGAGCGATATTATCAAGAACAGCTTTTCAAATACGGCCAACAACTGAAAGCTGCAGAAGAGTCCAGCGTGTCACTCACACACACTCGATGTACAGGCTGGAGATCTTACAGTGGCAGCGCTGACGGACCATCAGCCGACAGGGAGGGCAGTTACCATGGTGACAGGGCAGCGCACACGGGTGGGTACAGCCGACGGGACGGGGCTTTAAACAGCCCTCCTCACACTGCTCACACTCCTGACTGGCCTACACACACACACACAGACGGACACAGAAAACAAACAGAAAGCCAGTCATTGTGAGGACAGAGCTCGTGGCAACAGGGTCAGAGGGTCATGTGACCTACCTTAGTTTTGTCTGAGTTTGGCACAGCGGTCACATGATGGCACTCCAAACTGCAGCTATGATTCCCACATGCTAAAGTCCGTCCACATGACCGGCCGCAGGAGAACGGCCCACGAGTGTGACATGGAACTGGACTCACCTTCAACACACACACACACAATGCTATAGATGAGACTGACATGATTTTGAGTAATTTACTAGACTAACTAAATGTTTCTCAAGCCTATTGAAGAACAGAAACAAATGACATGCAAAAGGACATCAACAATGCAAAGTAATCAAATGTAAAATAAGACATTGCATGAATGACATACAGTGATTGTTATTAAAGCTGCTAAAATGATTGAGTGATGCGAGTGATTTTCTCTCTGTCTTGTGTTGTTTGATGAACATTAATGACACAGGCAGTAGCAGATTATTAGGCTGCTGTCACTTTAAGACCTGATGAACAGATCCAATTTGCTGACACATCTGATTTCTTTCTCAACTCTTAAAATCACAGTAAGTCAGCTGCATCTCAATCGATCGTCATACTACCTCTTACTTATCTGACCGTCACCAATTCGTAGCAGTAAATGACAAGATATCATATCGTTCACAAGTAAAGTATGGAGTGCCACAAGGCTCAATACTAGGACCGTTGCTTTTCACACTTTACATGTTACCCTTGGGAGATATCATCAGGAAACATGGTGTTAGCTTTCACTGTTATGCTGATGATACTCAGCTCTATATTTCTTGACGGCCCGATGAAACATACAAATTTGCAAAACTAACGGAATGCAAAAAAAACTGGATGATGAGTAATCTCTTACTGCTAAATTCTGAAAAAACAGAGGTGTTAATTATCGGACATAAAACCTCTGCATGTAATAACCTAGAACACTGTCTAAGACTCGATGGCTGCTTTGTCAATTCTTCGTCATCGGTTAGGAACCTAGGTGTGCTATTTGATAGCAATCTTTCCTTAGACAGCCACGTTTCTAGCATTTGTAAAACTGCATTTTTCCATCTCTGGATGATGACATCACTGAATCATCAATGAACTGACTTTAACTGGAAAAATTACTCTTTGTTATTGTCTTCTTGCATTATTGACAAACTATTTTCCTGTTTGACTCAGTAAACCTACTCTGACACAACCAGTATTGTATAAAGCGCTATACAAATAAAGGTGACTTGACTACTGTGATATCATGTGAGTCTGAGTGAGTGCTAACAAACACAAGTCAACACCTACAGCCTGACTTTCAGTACTAGAATTGTTTGACCTTCAGTTTAATCTGAAGAACGACAGGATCCAGCTTATCAGCTGCAGTGCGAAATGAACCAGACACACTAGGGTGTGTGTGTGTGTTCACCTCATGTTCTCCCAGACAGGCTCTGTAGAGAAAAATGAAACACACGATGTTGTCATTTACAGCAGCAGGACACACAATCACATCTATTGCAGTTGGACTCACTTTAAAGACACTCCTCACACACACACACACAAACACACGTAGAGTTACTTTAAATCACCTCACATACACTCACACACTTTTGGCTACAACTGAGCAGAGTGTGTTAGCCATATGTGCAGAAATCCCTACAACACCAACAACACACACTGCCAAAAACACGCTTCCCCGGCGCTCCTACAAATACACATAGCCACACCTGCAGCGCCTCTGTGTGAGTGTGTGTGAGTGTGTGAGTGAGTGAGTGAGTGAGTGAGTGTGTGTGT
>NW_015637533.1:119878-127241 GCF_001515625.1 Sinocyclocheilus rhinocerous
GTGTGTGTGAGTGAGTGAGTGAGTGAGTGAGTGAGTGTGTGTGTGTGTGTGTGTGAGCGTGAGTGAGTGAGAGTGTGAGTGAGTGTGTGAGTGTGTGTGAGTGAGTGTGCGTGCTTACGTTGGGATGGGCTCCATGCAGGAGGGACACGGTAGAGCCGTTCTCACAAACGCAGGAGTTGAGGGTTGTTCCCACGGACCGGCCAACAGAGCCTGCAGGACGAGTCACAAAACTACAGCTTCAGCGGTGATTCCACAATAAAAACTGAAACGCAATTAGAATTTCAATTGAAAATACAAAGAAAACAAATTTAACAAACTAGTATCCTGTTTCCGGAGTCTTTTTTGCCCGCTTTCATTCAGTCCAATCAGAAGGCACTGAGATGCTAATGAACGAACGCTACTACGGCTTGGTTTATGAATATTAATTAGGTAATGCAGTATAGAGTATGATATTCAAACGAGTATGACACACGGTCAGTTGAATTAAAGGGGTCATGAACTGAGAAATCAAATTTTCCTTGAGCTTTTGACGTCCAGATGCGACAAGCGAATTCTATTTCAGAAATGGTTTTGATTTCTATTTGACATCTTGGCTGGAAAAACAACATCCAAACTATGACAATAATAATCTCAGGTACTGATCATGTGGCTTTATTCAATGTTAAAAGTGTCTAATGTGAGTTTGAATATCTTTCTGTGTGCCCTTTATAGCCAACATGACAATGGATTATTTACCTCAAATCTTGAAAATAAATAAAAAGGAAACGTCAACATTAAAACTGTGAGCCAGCAGGTGTATTGTGACAAAACTCTGGCAATTTGATAATACCTAGAATATCAAAATCAACTGCGGGCAGCAGATCCTTCTCCTATTTAGCGCCCAAACTCTGGAATAACCTACCTAACATTGTTCGGGAGGCAGACACACTCTGTCAGTTTAAATCTAGATTAATCTCTATTTCTCCCAAGGTTTTTACTCCATTCTGTCACCGTTCCTCTGGCTTGCTTAGTTGGGGACACTTAATATCCAGTGATATCGTTGACTTGATTGCACAGATACTATTTAAACTGAACTGAGCTGGATGATGACATCACTGAATTCAATGATGAACTGCCTTTAACTGAAAATTGAGTGTTTACTATTGTCCTTTTGCATTATTGACACAATATTTTCCTAATTAAAGCTGTACAGTTGCTTTGACACAATCTGCATTGTTAAAAGCGCTATATAAATAAAGGTGACAAAGATTGCATCACACACTCACTGTGTATTTACTATGTAATCATGTTAAAATAATTTAATATTTATGAATTAAAATAAGTAGAGTTCAATTTAAATGCAGTTAATGACTCTTTTAGTATTCATGCTGAATGCCAGGGGCGTCGCTAGACCCGTTTTACTGGGGCACATGCACCAGTATAAATCTGCTGTGCTCCAGTATAAATCTGCTGTGCCCCAGTATAAATCTGCTGTGCCCCAGTATAAATCTGCTGTGCCCCAGTATAAATCTGCTGTGCCCCAGTATAAATCTGCTGTGCTCCAGTATACATCTGCTGTGCCCCAGTATACATCTGCTGTGCCCCAGTATAAATCTGTGCCCCAGTATAAATCTGCTGTGCCCCAGTATAAATCTGCTGTGCAGTTGGCAGTAAGTAACTATGGCTGAGATAACTATGTGCTATTACAGACAGTACAGTTTAATGCTCAAAAAATGAACCAACCTTGTTTGGACTTGGCTGGGAAACCGGGGAATACCTTTGTTCTAGATTAAATATGCTCTTTATTTTAGTTGCAGCCATGAAATGACATAAAATTTCTTGAAATATTGTTATTGTAAATCATTGAAAAGATGTAATTATCCATTGTTCTTGCACACAGCAGGCTTTCAAGAAAAAAGTGATAGAAAAAGTAATGGGGGCCTGTGCCCCAGTAGAGCTCTAGGTCTAGCAACGCCCCTGCTGAATGCTCAACACTGCATGTTTTTTGTTGAGTAGGAAAGAGGAGTTATGATGTGCGGTGAGCATCGTACCCGGTCCGTGACTTTAACCAGCACCTGGTCGTGACACGGAGCCGGACAGAGGTGGACACAGCCGGCTAACGGCCGCTGGCAGGGCTGCTTACATAGCGGACACGGGCCGGAGTGACACCGGTGCTGCTCCTGAGACGAGTGATGGCACAACGCCGGCTTCCTGCAGAGACAAGCACACTTCCTGTGACATCATTCGACATGACAGAAGTGCACAGAAGACACGAGCGTACCTGCAGAGCTGCTTACAGCGCGGTGGTCTGGTGCTTTTCTCTCTCCCGCAGGGCACAGAGATCACAGTCGAGCCGCAATCACACCGCACCTCCACCATCTCCGGACACGGATAACAACTGCCTGAAAGCACACGCGCACGCACACACACACACACACACACACACACACACATACCAGCTTTACCAAGAAGCAGCAGCTGATCTTCTGACTGGCCTTGACTCCAGCCGTCACACACTCTCTGCCTGACATTTGGATATCAGAGCTGCGCACCGAGATAGCAGGCGTATGCCAGATTACTTTGTTGTTCCAGACACACATTTGCATTCAGCATACAGCAAGTGAAGGAGAGCGAGGCATCGGTGAACATGTCATCAGTGTGAGATGACCTCTATCCTCCATTACCTTTCCCACACACACACTTCTGCTCTGAGAAAAGGTCAGCTCATTCATGCAGACGAACTGGACTCTGCGCTGATAACAGCACACAGGAAGCGCTTCTGGCCCAGCGTGACCGTGACACAAACACAAGAGCCAGTCAAACGTCTGCTCAAGGTTTCCGTCGCTCCCACACTCCTGTGTGCCCTGCGGACAGGAAGCACTCCTGCTGTCACAGGAAGTGCTCCCGCCGCCGCCGGCTCAGCCGTTGTGTGAGAGAGAGGGAGAGAGAGACACCTTTGGAAAAATAAAGAGCCAAGAGATTGTGAGATTATGAAGAATCACTCCTACAGCTGGGCTGAAAATACAGATTTCTCGATTTGAATCGATTCTCATTTTGATGAACCGATATCCATTCTTAAATCCCAAGAACCGGTTTGTGCTGTCGTCAGTGAACAAAACTCCAGGAAACATTATTTGTAGCAAGCCACCCATCTGATAAATCACTATAAGCTTAGTGCTTTGTTACTTTTAATATGAAAAAGTCTCAGCTTATCAATTCTGGCCACGTTATTATAAAATTCAAACAAATGCGGTTTTGCTGCTTTTTAATGTGTGCTGTCAGATGGCTCATCTCTTCTTCTTTACTATTAGTTACAGCAGCAAATCAACATGAATGAACATCAGAAGAAACAGAACTTACTGAAATCAATCATGTCTTGGAAAGACGTCAATACAACAGTTTGTGCTCAATAACGTCACATTTACCTCAAGAAAACCATTCAATGACCTAGAAAAATAACTCTAAAGGAGGAGCATTTTGCTAAATATATGCACTACATTACATATTAATGGAGCATAGCGTTAGTTCTGGCAGGTCACGTTAGTCAAGCTCGCATCAGCTGACACTCAGCTGATCCATGTCTACCTATAGGAATACTACGCCAATCATAATTCCCTTTATATGGTCCTTTCAGTCATTATTCAGCAGCTATCGCTTTGCTCAGGAGCTAATCAGCCACCTCCAACCCCAGCTCCTCCTCTCGTCCAGTCAGGACTTGGCATTGGATATTTCTTCTCGAGTCAGACCACTGAATTATGTTGATATATAAAATAATCACTTAGAACATTGATGATATCTGCTACATTAATCATTAATGTTGGTTCTGTTCAGTTTACCCTAGGGGGGTTATTTATGCTCTCATCCATGCTAGGCTGCATGGATGGGCAGGGAGTGCTGCCCAGAACAGAACCATACCCCCAACCTAAAATGTATGCTAATTGTAAGTTATCTTTGACGATAGTGGTCCTGACAGAAATATACTACGCCAATCATAATTCCCTTTATATGGTCCTTTCAGTCATTATTCAGCAGCTATCGCTTTGCTCAGGAGCTAATCACCCACCTCCATCCCCAACTCCTCCTCTCGTCCAGTCAGGACTTGGCATTGGATATTTCTTCTTGAGTCAGACCACTGAATTATGTTGATATATAAAATAATCACTTAGAACATTGATGATATCTGCTACATTAATCATTAATGTTGGTTCTGTTCAGTTTACCCTAGGGGGGTTATTTATGCTCTCATCCATGCTAGGCTGCATGGATGGGCAGGGAGTGTTGCCCAGAACAGAACCATACCCCCAACCTAAAATGTATGCTAATTGTAAGTTATCTTTGACGATAGTGGTCCTGACAGAAATTACATTTTACTTCAATATTTAATGCATGTTTGAATAAATCCATCATGAAAAGAAGTGACAATGTCCACTGTTTAAATCAGGGCTCCTCAACTCTCGAGGTCCAGAGTTGAGAACCGCAGGTTTAAATGTTTTTATTTCAACAACAAACCAGAGTACAAACAGAATTATATCATTGAAATATAATATCTTTAACCCTGATCAAACTCACCTGCCTGTAGCTTTCCAGAGATCCTGAAGACCTTGATGAGCTCGTTCAGGTGAGTTTGGAGCTGAACTCTGCAGGAAAGTGGACCTCGAGGCCCAGAGTTGAGAACCGCAGGTTTAAATGTTTTTATTTCAACAACAAACCAGAGTACAAACAGAATTATATCATTGAAATATAATATTATAATTTATTATTATATAAACTGCCTTATGTGCAATTTGAATGTTTAATAACAAATCACTTTAATATTATTGTAATGTACCAAACTGGCAGGGTTTACTGTGTAGTTTGCAGCATAATAATAATAATAATAATTCATTACATTTATATAGCGTTTTACATTGTGAGGGGGATCTCCTCATCCACCACCAGTGTGCAGCATCCACCTTGCATGTTTTGACTGTCTATATATTCAAATAAACCAAAATCAAATCAAATTGAATTGAGATTGAAATTGAATAAAATCGCAAGCTTGTGAATCAATATTAAAATACGTGAAATTTGTCTCAATACCCAGCCCTACTAGCTCTGGCCCAGAAGCGCCCACTTAAGATAGGAAGAGACTGTCTGCTCATCTGAAAAACACTGTCTGATGGTTTGCAAATATCCAATCAGCCATGATGTGGTGGATCCTCAAAACACAAAGCATTAGGGCTGTCAAAAAAAAATTCAAAACGTTGCATTCGAATTTTAGGTGTGTGTTAAGGAGGCAGCCTTATCAGCGGCGCACGAGATGCGATGACGATGTAAGTGTCATTGCATTATAATGTTTTTCTTAGTCTATCCAGTTGAAGCCACTAGATGCGGCGCTGCTGTGTTGTTCATTAAAAATATAGCGGAAAAAGAGACCATCAAAGCGGAGAAGATATTGTTTACATCAAAACTGAAACCAAGCCGTTCACACAGAACACATAGTTCAATTTTGAAAAAAACATATCTCGAGACTTTATGGCGGGTTTTCCCATCCCACTGCAACTCGTGTTTTTAAATGAAAAATTTACTCTGTGTGATATTTCAGTAAAACATTCGAATTTAGTTTTTCAGCCATTTTGACAGCCCTACAAAGCATGCAGCTGTGGTCGCTCACAGTCAGGCTCACGGCTGACCCGTGTGTGTTCAGGGATGAGTGTGTGTTAGTGTTCACCTTGGTGGCACACAGACGGGCATTTGTGGTTCCTGCAGCCCAACATTCGAGTGCAGCTCATGTCACACGGAGGGCAGCTCCCTGGACAACACTGCAAACACACACAGCTATCAGTGACACAAACACGATGTGAGGTGAAGTGTGAATGAGATGCACTCATGTGTGTCAAAAAGATGTGTGTGTGTGTCACAAACCTTTCTCTTGCACTGGTGTCGGCTGCAGGCCCGTGTCTTGTTGCATTTGGACTCGCAGAGATATTCCTTATGACAGGGCAGGAGTTTGCTGTAGCGGCCACATCGGCACGTCTTTTCTACCTCCTGCACACACACACACACACACACACACACAGGTTAATTCCCCTCTAATCAGTATCTAAGTTCACAATGGGCTTTGGTTTCGGGAAACGGTTAAATTTCTTCTTTGTAAATGCAAGCCTGGGCTGGAATGCCAGAAAATTCGATCTGGTTATCAGAGCCTCCTAACATCATCAGGATCAATCCTGGAACACGTTAGCTCTCGTTTCGACTGAGAGCATCATATTGTGAGATTAGCATTGTGTATCAAACCAAATCATGGCATGAGTGTATCGTTACACCCCTAATAATAATGCAATGGCAGGACAGTTAGAGGAACACCGCCTGTGTAAGACGCTAGCGAGTGTTACGGCTGTGTGTGTGTGTGCACCTGTCGGCAGGTCTCACAGGCTCCTCTGTGGCAGCGCATTGAGCAGGTGTGTAAACCACAGTCCAGTTTCTTCCCACAGGTGTCTCCACAGGTGGGCACATCCACCGTACACGGCAACACGCTCTCTGAACAAACACAGCACTGAATGAAACACACCGGAGCCCTGCAGAACTGCTTGATGAACATTAAGTAATATCTGCATCCACATGCTCAAGTGCAGAACGGTTTGTACGAGGCACCAATCCTACTCCCTGACATGGGAACTAACTCTGATTTTACTCAAACTAAAACACAGAGATGTCTTTTTACAAAACTTTCATTTTAAATGTGATAAATATGATTTTATATGACAGTTTGATTCTATTAATTAAAACTTGTGCATTAAATCAGTACATGATGTTTTAATGGAAAGGTAAAATACAGAAAGGTTTGTGTGTGGGTTAAGCAACACAAAATACCATAATATCATCTCAAAACCAGGGCTGGCGATTGAAGTATATCATTGTCATTTGCAAATATTATTAATGCTTCAACACATTCAGTTCCATTTTAAGTAAAGAAACTAAACAACAGGCTGCTAATAGTGTGTGTGTGCATGTAAGTGTGTGTACTGGTATTCACTGTTATGTGGACCACAAGTATAGTAATACAAGTATAGAACTAACAGAAAAATCTGACCTTGTGGGGACATTTTTTCGTTCCCATGAGAAACCAAGCTTATAAATCAAACAGAATGAAGTGATTTGAGTGTAGTTTTGTGTGAGGGGTGGAATACCAGTGTGTGTGTGTGAGAGAACTTACTTGTCTTGCCACAGGAACAGGATCGGTTTCCTGCACGAGGACATTCTCCACACACACCTGTGTGACACACACGCTCACATGTGTGATTCCCACAGGACAGCGGACGACCACACACCTGCACAAACACACACACTCATCATACAGCTGTTACACACACACACACACACATCATACAGCTGTTACACAAAC
>NW_015637533.1:127564-128160 GCF_001515625.1 Sinocyclocheilus rhinocerous
CACACACACACAATACACAGCTGTTACACACACACACACACACACACATCATACAGCTGTTACAGACACACACATCACACAGCTGTTACACACACACACACACACACCAGACAGCTGTTACACACACACACACACAAGACAGCTGTTACACACACACATCATACAGCTGTTACAGACACACACATCACACAGCTGTTACACACACACACACACACACCAGACAGCTGTTACACACACACACACAAACACATCAGACATCTGTTACACACGATGACGATGTAAGATGCGATGTGTTTTCTTAGTTTCACACACACACACACCAGACAGCTGTTACACACACACACACACACACATCATACAGATGTTACACACACACACACACATCATACCGCTTAAACACACACACACGAACACACACACTCACCACACAGCTGTTACACACACACACACACACATCATACAGCTGTTACACACACACACACACACCATACAGCTGTTACACACACACACATATCATACAGCTGTTACATACATACACACACACGCACGCACGCACACACAAACATCATACAGCTGTCACACACACACACATCATA
>NW_015637533.1:128175-128831 GCF_001515625.1 Sinocyclocheilus rhinocerous
ACACACACACACACACACACACATCATACAGCTGTTACACACACACCTGGTCGCAGTGCCACTCTGGACTGGCACACGGTCTCTCGGTCCGCTGCCGGTCACATGCACACATCTGCAGACTGACCCTGGGACACGGAGCACAGTCACCTGCCAGCGAGGAGAGAGAGTGAGTGTGACTTAACTCACCTCAGCTCTTCTGTCTCATCGTGTATCTGAATAAAACTAGCACTTACCTATTCAATGTGTTTTTTTCTAATTTATTTAAAAAATAAATAGATAAATAAAAGACCTTGCCATGTGTACTGTGTTAGACTTGTCACAGCACCTGCACTGTTGCTCTCTTGCTGGTCTGATTGCTTCTATTGTTCTCATTGTTAGTCTCTTTGGGTAAAAGCGTCTGCTAAATGATGACATGTAAATGTAAAATCATCCGTCAATGTGATGCGTGTGATACCTGCGTGACAGGTGTTTGCACAGGTGTGTATTCGGCACGGAAGCGTCCGTCTGCAGATCTGTGCGCAGCTCCAGGCTTTAGCGCTGCAGCGGCGCGGAACACGGGACGACTTCCCACACAGACAGGAAACACTCACCATCTTAGGACAGGGGGGGCACGGACCTGAAACACGCACACACACACACACACACACACACACACA
>NW_015637533.1:129260-130312 GCF_001515625.1 Sinocyclocheilus rhinocerous
AGAGAGAGAGTCTGTGTGTGTGTGTGTACCTGGATGACACAGCAGCAGGCAGCGATGTCCACATGATGGTTTAAACTCACGTTCACACACCTGGCCACAGGAATGTGGGAGGAGCCAGGGGTCGGGTGCAGGCTCCGCTTCCTTCCCACAGTAGCAGTAATATCGAGTGGGAGTCTGATGAGGACTGTATTCATACCTGCACTTGGGACTGCCGGAGACAGAGAGGTGTGACGTGACTACGCTCGATCGGTGAGATCGCTGCGACGTGATTGGTCAGATACTCACCATGGCCACGGGTGATCTTTTTTGCCAAAATCTTCGTCGGTCACTGAGGACACCAGGAAGATGGAGTCTTTGGCCCATTTCTGAATGCAGGTGATGTGGAAAATACAATAACAGGCCACACAACTCCACACCTGTGACACAGAGAGACGCGGTGAGCAGCAGACAAGCTGAGCGTGTGTGTGTGTGTGCGTGTCTGTGTGAGAGAGTGTGTGTGTGAGTGTGTGTGTCTGTGTGTCTGTGTGTGTGAGTGTGTGTGTCTGTGTGTGCGTGTCTGTGTGTGTGTGTGAGTGTGTCTGTGTGTGTGTATGTATGAGTGAGTGTGTATGAGTGTGTGTGTGAGTGTGTGTATGAGTGAGTGTGTCTGTGGGTGTGTGTGTGTGTATGAGTGAGTGTGTCTGAGAGTGTGTGTCTGTGTGTGTGTGTGTGTATGAGTGAGTGTGTCTGTGTGTGTGTGTGTCTGTGTGTGTATGAGTGAGTGTGTCTGTGGGTGTGTGTGTGTGTATGAGTGAGTGTGTCTGAGAGTGTGTGTCTGTGTGTGTGTGTGTATGAGTGAGTGTGTCTGTGTGTGTGTATGTCTGTGTGTGTATGAGTGAGTGTGTCTGTGGGTGTGTGTGTCTGTGAGTGTGTGTGTGTGTGTGTATGAGTGAGTGTGTGTGTATGAGTGAGTGTGTGTGTTAGCGGAAACATCTCAGCGGGCGGGATCTGTATGTGTGTGTGTGTGTTATGTGTATCTCTGTGAGAGAGAGTGAGTGTGTATGTGTGTGTAT
>NW_015637533.1:130465-131856 GCF_001515625.1 Sinocyclocheilus rhinocerous
TGAGTGAGTGTGTCTGTGAGTCTCACGGCCTGTGTTCTCCTGACAGAAGCGATGCAGATCAGACACGTGACTCCTCCAGACTGACACACTTCATGTAAGTAATGACGGGTCTTCTCCAGAAGACGGATGTCAGCATCACCTGAACACACACACACACAGACAGAGCATTTCCTCTTCCTCTCTCACAGATGATCATCAAATCATCACGTGTGTGAGTGTGAGGTCAGTACCCGTGTGAGAGCTGTACGGAGAGAGAGCTGACTGGAGAATCTGCCCCCGCTTCCCTCCATCTTCACTAACGTCATCCTCATCCTCAGAGGAAGAGCTGTGTGTCTCTGTGGCCAATCGCTGCGCAGCCGCCTGGTCAGTCTTCCTGATCTCCTCAAACCTGGACTGAGACGACACTGCAGAGAAACAGAGAGACCGATGGGAACGGCATCTGATCGGAGAGAGCGCGAGCTGGAGTGAATCTCATCCCGTTACTCTACCTTTCAGCTCGCTCGCTCCTCTGACCTCTGACCCCACAGCTCCAGGAGGACGTGCTGTCGAGGGGTTGGCGGTGATCTGACCTCTGCCCTGACCCCGACCTCGACCCCGTTGCCTCCACGCCGGATCCATGAGTCTGAAAGCAAGAGGAGAAGTGTGTGAAAGATGATGGACTGAATCTGACAACACGAATCGCTGTAAAACCACTTAGGAAACATGGTAAACTTACAGAGGAAACATTGAAAGAACACAGTAAATCAAATATGGTAAAACACTGTAAAAATCCCTGAAGGAACACCATTAAATCTCTGAAATGAGTAAAATCACCCATAAAACACGGTAAATCAAGGTTAAATCTCACATGACACGCCGTAAACAAGAGTAAAATCACTAAAGAACTGCTGGTGAAACAGAAAAATCAGGGTAAAATCTCACTGTAAACAAGAGTGAAATCACATGAAACAGCAAAAATGTGAAACATGGTACATGAGGGTAAAAGCTCTGACAAAACACAGTAATTATCTCTAATGAAACACGGTAGAACATGTTAAAGTCACTGACAAAAGCGGTAAAATAAGACAAAAGCATTACAGAACAGATGTCAGCTTTCAATAAAAGCCACTGTTCCCTCCCTGGATCATTTCATTTGTAATTTAATAAACCAGTGTGACAGTGTGCGCGAAATGTGAAGAAAAATGATTTGATATAAGTATAAACAGTCTTACCGACACGAGTCACTCTAACGATCAGCACGCACAAGGAAGACGGCAGCAACGCAGAGCATGATGGGAAATGTAGTCGTTAACAGCGCACGGTGAGGCGGAAACCACCCGTAAAAACGACAACTCCCATCAGCGTTCAGAAAGCGTCATTCAATGACACGTCCGCTTTTCACACTACCAGTC
>NW_015637533.1:132325-139622 GCF_001515625.1 Sinocyclocheilus rhinocerous
TATTATTTTTTTTTTGGTAATTAAAGCGTCAAAACACAAACGCCATATGAAAGGGTCTGGTCAGAAATTCTTTATTGAAGATGTATTTGGATTTTTTTTACAGCCCATTTAGTTCTCTGATTAAACATTTAACCAATATTGCCAGAGCAGCATCGTTATTAGTGTTTCTCTCTAAGTATAAATGTTTATTACAAGAGTTTTTAATGAAACTAAATCATACAGTCTTATGCTAACAAAAAGGATTCCTTTTTTCTTTATGTTCTCTCATGATAGACATGACAGAATAAACACATGATATAATCCGTCTAACCACAGATACATGCTGTGTACACCGATCATCTGTACAATATCTTACATTTGCATGCTACCTGTTGCATGAAGATGAAAGAACCAAACAAAGATTTCTCAGATTTCTTCTTCATTCACACACTGCTGTGGTAGACTATAAACAGTCTTACCGACACGAGTCACTCTAACGATCAGCACGCACAAGGAAGACGGCAGCAACGCAGAGCATGATGGGAAATGTAGTCGTTAACAGCGCACGGTGAGGCGGAAACCACCCGTAAAAACGACAACTCCCATCAGCGTTCAGAAAGCGTCATTCAATGACACGTCCGCTTTTCACACTACCAGTCTTCTTCTTCTTCTTCTTGTTGCTTTACGGCGGATCGCAGACTTATAAGTGCATTACCGCCACCTATATCTCACACACACTGCTGTGGTAGACTGACAGCCCAGGATAAATGTGATGTTGGGCAGGAGCTGATGTGTATCTACGGTTTTATCCATCCCCACAAATCCAGTCCGAACCCAAGATGGACCACAAAATACACAAGGCTTCTGTTCAAAGTTCTAAAACTAATATAATCTAGTTTAACCAGGTTTATTTGCAGCTTTCATCTTATTCCTTCTCTTCTTTCTTCTCTGCAGTCGCCAGTTCCGGGTCCAGCATCTCAGAGAGAGCCGCTCCGCTGGAGTCTGTGATCTTCTTTTCTAATTTAGTCACGCGCTTCTTCAGTTTGCCTTGTGCGGCTTCGTGTTCGGCTAACAGGCGGGCGAAGCGCGTCTGAAGGACATCCAGCACGCTGCCGATCTTGATGACCTTTTCCTCCATGTCTTTGGGATCGGGACCCTGCTTGGCCAGCTCTAAATTCAGAAGATTGTCCTATAAATAAAAATGATAAAACATTCAAAATGTGAATTGACACTTTTATAGCTTATGCATTCCAAATGGCATGCATGATGCATGTGTAGAGCATTTGGAAGGGAAAACACAGAAATACCAGCAAGAGTGCAGACGGACAGCGCCAATGAAGCCCATGACTGCTCTTTGATCTTAGGGATACTAGTTTATATACTTTTTTGAGGAAAAGAGCAATATGGCTGTCTTTAGCGCACACATAAGTGGCACTGCAATGCGCAGCTGCGGTTGAAAACTAACCCAGCTAACAAAGAACGTTCTCAGAACTTTGGCTAACATTTGGGTACAGTTTTCTCAAAGTTATGAACAAACGCTCTTCCAGTAACGTTAATGGAACATTTGTTCAGAGTTATCTGGTCTTTATTAATCTTCCCAAAACATTAGCACAAAAATGTTTCTACAATGTTTTATTTCTGAAACATTTTAGTTGGACGTTCATCTAAAGCCCAAAGTATACTTCGGTTTTTACGCGTATGTGAGGTTCTGCCTAGAGTGCGCGTGATGCAGATTTCGTCATCAGAATAGTGTGTAGTATGCAGGTCGCACATGTACATTGAATTTGTTTTGCGCTAATCAGTTGTTCCACAGGAGAATGCAGCACCAACAGACGGCCGCATTGACAAGCGCTTGTGTGAAAGGGTTATGAGAGAGCCGCAACTTTAGTTTAAAAGAGTACAAAGACATTTTTATCGGCCATAACTTCTGGAGAAAAACAGTGCAGACACTGCACAAAGATGAAGCTTTCTAGTGCGTGTGTGTCGACTGCCTGCGTTTGCATACAATATCAAATGGAGTATACTTTGAAAGGCTACGTGTTCATCAGTGCGTGTAATTTTTTAAATGTTAGTACTTGTTTCAAAATGTTTGGAGAACATTCAAAATAACATTCCCATAACGTTTGCATGTTCCTTTAATGATTGTATAACCAAGAAAGAAGTTTTTTAAAAATGTAAACATTCAGAAATAATGTTTTCGCTATATAATGAAACATTAGAAAAACATTCTTAGAACATATTTTTGTTAGCTGAGAATTCTTCAGAATCGTTAAAGAGTTAATTTTTTGTTCCCACTCTTACTGACCGTCATGCCGCGTGGTTCCGTTTGACTCTACATAGGGTTCGATGCATTAGTCTCTCGAGGCTCATATGAAAGGGCCGTTTACTGTACCTTCATAAGGATTTGTCGTCCCTTCTCCTCCAGCATAGCCTTGGCATCCGGATATTCGGTCAGCGCCTCCATCAGGTCGTCTTTGGACAGGCAGAAGAGGTCAGAATAGCCGATGCTGCGGATGTTGGCGGTTCTTCGGTTGCCTGCCCTACTGCCCTTGATGTTGAGGATGCTGATCTCTCCGAAGTAGCTGCCGTCGCTCAGCACCACGAACTGCGTGACTCCGTCGTCCGCCACCACGGCCAGCTTTCCTTCTTTAATGATGTACATCTCGCGGCCGATGTCACCCTTCTTGCAGATGTAGTCTCCGGGGCTGTAGACCTGCGGCTGAAGCTTCAGCACCAGCTCCACCAGCAGCCCGGCCTCGCAGTCCGCGAAGATGCGCACCTTCTTCAGAGTGTCCAGGTGGACGTTTATAGCGACCTCCGCCCGCAGCTTGTCCGGCAGGTACTTCAGCACTTCTCTCTCATCGACTGCTTTCTTGTTGGTCCACAAGTAATCGAACCACTTGATGACCCGTTTCTCCAGGTCTTTGGTGACCTTTCGGAAGCTCATGTACTGTTTGATGGCGTCGATGCGAGCCTGGAAATCCGCTCGCGCCGCGTTGGCATTGGTGATCATGGAGCCGACGTTACCGACGATGGTGGCAAAAATCAGTACGCCGACCAGGAAGTCCATTACCACGAAGAAGTACTCTGAGTTTTTGACAGGGGGCGGCGTTTCGCCGATGGTGGTGAGCGTGAGCGTGGACCAGTACATGCTGTATGCGTACTTTCTCACCAACCGGCTAAACTCCGGGTCCGAGGGGTCCGGATACACAAAAGCGTCCGACCCGAAGCCGATGGCCTTGGAGAAGGAGTAATACATGCAGGCATTCCAGTGGATGATGATCACGATGTACATGACGAGGTTGGAGATTCGGAACACGTTCGGAAAGTTAGTCCGTGTTTCGGTGCGCTGGAAAAACTCGAACAAGCGGTTGACCCTGAGTAGCTTGTTCATGCGAATCTCGGGGTAGTTCAGACCGAAGTAGAAGTAGAAGATGTCGGTCGGAACCATAGAGGCCAGGTCCAGCTTGAACTGGACGCTCTGCATGTAGCGATCACGAAGCTTCTTCTCGTCTTTCACCAGGAGCCCCTGCTCCAGATATCCTGCAGACGAGCACAAACAAACCAAGATTTCAAAACGCTCAGCGTTCAGTACTGACACGTCTCCTGATTAGGGTTGCAAAAGGGCGGGAAAAAAATGTCCAGTAAATTTCCAGAAACTTTCCATGGAAAGTTAAGCTGGGGAATTTTGGAAATATTCCAAAGGGAATTAAATGAAAAATTGGAGTAATATATACAAACTGTATCATATATAAACATAAATATAAAAAGTCCCATTAAAAATGTCAGTCGGGGCATGTGGCACTGTTCTGAGGAATACGATTAGAAAAATGCTTGTAAAAAAACACTATGCAATGGCATGCACAGATGTATAAATAATTAAACAACTGAGATATTCTGGAAAGGTAAAAATATTTTAATCAATTGATGCTGGACAAATTAATAGAAATAGTCTTAAAGGGGTCATATGATGCTATTTTAAAGATCATTATTTTGTGTATTTGGTGTAACAGAATATGTTGACATGCTTTAATGTTCAAAAAACACATTATTTTTCAAATACTGTACATTATTGTAGGTCCTCTATGCCCCGCCTCTCTCAAACGCTTCGTTTTCAACAAAGCCCCCTCCTTTGACAAGCGCAGTCCGCTCTGATTGGCCAGCTGACCCAGTGCATTATGATTGGCCGAACACCACAAGCACGAGTCGGAAATGTAACGCCCCTTACCATAATCACGAGCTCTTTGGATTTGAGACTTTAGTCTTTGCAACTTTACAGATCTTCTTTATGCACCAAGAGCTTGTAACACTCCAAAGAGAAAGGAACAATTGAAATCGCATCATATGACCCCTTTAAATAATACATTTAGAATATCTGATTTACTGGCTAGCTAGATGCTGTATAAACACATTTTAATTTAGTATTTGCTAGTTAAACTTTAATACCATAGATCAGATATATTTACCCTGGTAATTACTTGAAAAGCTTTCTTGACTGCTCAAATGCAGTAGCGTGACTTCAACGGTCTTGCTGTAGTCTGCAGATTCTAGAAATGATTTGTGCATGTGATTGAGCAATGCACAGGGCAGAAATTCAACAGAATTTGCATTAAATATGGTTGTTTTAACCAAGATTATGCTGCAAGGTATTGTTTTTCAAATACAGAGTTCTGGCATGAAACTCTAGATGGCGCAGTCCGATAGGTCTAAGTCAATCTGACCTAATGACATCATTATCACATGGCACAGCTGATTGGTTCTCTCCTGTATCGGTAGCCAATGAGCTCGCTGCTCAGCATTCAAATATATGACTAGTGCTTGCCGTAGCAGTTGCAGCTTGCTTCAGAAACACTCCAACTTCCCCAGCTCCACCTGTATAGATCTGCTACAAGGTGATTCATGTATGCTATATGGGGGGTTATTTCATGTATGTTATATTTGCAACAGCAATATTTCTTACATGCTCACAGCAGCATGTTGTGGATGTATCGACAGCAGCAAGTCTCGGTACTTGCTCTGCCGCAGCAGCAGCGTAGCAGATCTATTCCGCCAAGACCAAATACATTAACATTGTCATGTACATTACCATGCCAATCCCTCCGAGAGTTGTCATGAACTACATTTAAGTTCCCTGCAATTTTGCAAATTTCCAGTATATTCCCTTTAATAATTCCCATGGAAAGTTTCCAACTTTGAAAATTTCCAGAATCCTGATGTAGCTGGAACTCACCTGTCCTGGTCCTGAACACCATGTCGAGCACATACATCAGATCAGATAAGTAATCCAGGATGAACCATAACATCAAATAGTCTGTCTGCAATTCCTCAAAGCAAGCTCTGAGAGACAGAGAGAGAGAGTCTGTATGTAACTAAACTCAAACTCAGGATCAAAGAGCAGAGTGTTGTTTTGTGACGTGACAGTAAGAGCAGGCACCGCGCTATGATGAGAATCCAGTTGTACATCACAGGACACGTGATCACAAAGAGCCAGTTATAGTACATGTTTCCCGCTGGATCCACAACCTCAATCTCCTTTGGTCTGGAAGACGACATTATAGAGTTTTAGAGTCTAAATGCAGAATGGCACACATTATCTGCACAAAACATGCATCCCATCTTGTATTGTTGAAACAAACAGATCACGGTTCTCTAGTGGCATAATGTCATGCTTCACCTTTAACAAATATAAAATATCAATAACAGAGACAAAGATGATGGAGTGCAGGAATGACTGACAGTCTAAACAAAGAGGAACCTACTGTTCTTTCCTCTCTTTCTCTTTCTCTTTCTCTTTCTCTTCTGTTTCTTTTTTCTTTTCCTTCTCCTTTTTTTCCTTCTTCTCTTTTTTCCTGAAATAACACAAATAGGTAGAGTAAACATCAATGAATCAATGAAACAAATATGAAAAATCATCTCATCTTACTCTTTCTTCTCCTTTTTTTCTTTCTTTTTCTTCTTTTTTTCCTCTCTGTAAATATAAGACAAATAAAGATTAAACCAGTTAAAAGCACCTTGTGTAAGTGTGTGCTGTGGTTTGTGTGTAGTGTGTGTACATGAACTCACTCTTCATTGTTATTGTTGGTGTTGGTGTTGAAGAAATCTGGGTGCTTCTTTTCTCTTTGGAAAAAAGTCAAATCAATAACCAATAACTTATCAATCATTAACCAACCACTTATTTCTATCTGAGATAATCCATTTATCCGTCACCCATAATGCATCGCTCACATAATGTCCTCTGTGGCCATGGCAACCTGCTCCACCCCCTCCAAGTGAAAAGTGGGCGGGTCCACAGGCCTCACCCGAGCAGACATCCCAGCTGATTGGTCAGGCCACCTGCCCGTCACACAGTACTGGAGAAAAAAAACACATTTCACATTTTATAAACTGTGCAGATGTAGTTCACAACAACTGAGATCGAGATTCTCTTCCATAACCTTCAGTATCAGAAAGTAGCTATAATAAATTTCTTTTAACTGCACAAATCAGAAGAACTCAGATTGGAAAAAGCCAAATAAACACATTTTTAAAATGAATTTCAATGCACTTCAATAATGTCTCAAGTGTTAAAAAAGAAAGACAACATGCAGTACTGGATTTCTGCTGTGCTGAAATTTTAACAGCAAAACTCTCTCAGTATGTCATAAACACAAGCAGCACAGTGACAGTGGAACCTGCAGCCTCATTTCCCCTTTTGTTTTCAACCGAAAGGACAGAGATAAAGTGTAAATCGAGCAGGTGAAGCGTCGGTACTCACCTGCTGCTGCCTTCACACACCTTCATTATCATCATCATCATCATCACAGGTATGCCAGCGAGAGCTTGAGCTCATTCTCTCACACACACCTGCTCTGCTGAAAGCATGAGAGTATGTTTGTGATGAACCTGGAATGGTGCTAATTTTGTTGAGTATTCCCAAATGATCGCGGACCACGAGAGGATTTCAGGCACAGGCACAGCAGGATTTGGGATTACACAGATGACAGTCACCAGGTCACTCGCTCACACTCACACACACACACATACTTGTATTTGTGGTTTACGGGGACTCTCCATAGGTGTAATGGTTTTTATACTGTACAAACTGTATTTTATATTGCCCTACACCAACCCTCCCCCTAAACCTACCCCTCACAGGAAACTGCTGGCAATTTTTTTTTTTCATAAAACACCGTTTTGTATGTTTTTTAAGCCTTTTGTTTTACGGGGACACAGGAAGTGTCCTCATAAACCATGTTTACGTTGTAGTACCCATGTCATTATACACATTTGTGTCCTCATAAACCATATATACCTGTACACACACACACACACACACACA
>NW_015637533.1:142181-144251 GCF_001515625.1 Sinocyclocheilus rhinocerous
TGTATTTGTGGTTTACGGGGACTCTCCATAGGCGTAATGGTTTTTATACTGTACAAACTGTATTTTCTATTGCCCTACACCAACCCTACACCTAAACCTACCCCTTACAGAAAACTACTGGCAATTTTTGAATACCGTTTTGTATGTTTTTAAAGCCTTTTGGACAGGGACACAGGAAGTGTCATCATAAACCATGTTTTCGTTGTAGTACCCATGTCATTATACACATTTGTGTCCTCATAAACCATATATACCTGTACACACACACACACACACACACAGGCATGTGAGCAAATCCACTGAGAATCTGAGACAGAACTTCCTCATGATGTCAATAACACCATCAACCAGTTGAGTGAGAGATTGTGCACACAGCCCTCGTTTGAGCAACAACCATCGAGCTCTCAGTCATGTTTATGTGCTGGATCAGAATAAGAGTTTGCATTGTTCTGCCACAGATGAACTTACAGTAGATACATCAGTGTTCTCTGTGTATCATGGATTTGGCTCTCATCCTCTCATCATATGTGTGTTTGTCTTCGTTATTTCGCGACGTTCACCTCGAGTGCAGCAGGTTGAGAGATTATCTGTCTGATAATGTGCCTGTCAGCTCTCTCCACTGATTACCTATAAACCCATTAATCCTGCAGCGTTCAGGTTAACTCAACACTTCATCCGTGTTAAAGACTCTACCAGAGGAAACAGATACAGTCGCTTCACATTACAGTGCTTCTCTTACAGCAAAATCACGTGTGTTATTTTACCTGTGAACGTGTCTGCAATTATACATGCAAACGTGTAAATGGTTCTCTAATCGCTATGGTTAATATCTAAGAGTTATTAGTTTGATACTTTGGATCAAACACAAGGAATCTGCATTTTAAAAGAAAACGTACTTTGCTGTATTGCTATAGAACAAACACTTCATTTATAGAATGTAAAGATAAATAAATATGAGTTAGAATATTATTAAAGAACTTTGTGTCACAGAGGACAAAATCCACTCATTTCTCATTAAGTTCACTACTTTTACCCACAATTCTTTAAATAATAGAAGAGATGAAATGTCTAGGTTATTTACTACAGGAACAAACCGTTAGCAATAGATAAACATTTAAAATGACTTGGGAAACACACAAATACAGGATGGCACTAGACTTTAATGTAAATAAACGAATCCACTGAATGGAAATTATATTGAGGTCAAAGGTCACACACACCAGGAGGAAATGCCAAGTTCTCACAGTAACTCACATCCTGAAAACGACAATCAGCAGTTCAATCTCACTCCAGTGTTATTCCAAGGCAAAGAACAGAAACATGATAAGCACAATTCATTCGTCTTGTTTATCTGCTAGCGTCTCGTGTGTGTAATCAGACAGAATTCACCTCCTCTGTTGCCTTAAATAAAGTAAAACCTCAGTGTTTCTTTGTTACTTGCTTCTTTTTGATATCCAAAGTACAAACTCTAACAGGAGAGTTGAATTTAAAACTGTGATGATTGTTGGGAACGCTTCTGAACTACAGTCACATTAAAGAGAATTTACAATTTTCTCGATTGCTAACACACTATAACTGATTCATTTGGCCCAATTTTCCAAACCTTTCATGCAGTTCCTGAAACAAAGACACGTTTCTCAAAACTTTTAACACATTTCACCTGTTTTCACACACGCTCCAATTTGCTCAGTGTTTTCTGCAAAACTCTACACAAAAACGCCATCATTTTGCACAGGTTTAACCATGTTCTCATTCAGAAAACACAAACACACAATATAATATAACATCAACAAATGAACTCAAACAGCACACATTTATCCATGTGTGAATATTCAGTAGCAAAACTGACGACACACAGGTCAGAATCTCAGGATGATATGAACAGGAGCACACGTGATTATGTGTTTTGGAAAATTTATCCTGGTAGTGGGAGACAAAGAGGAATTGGGGGGGAATAAAAACGAATGGGATGAGGTCAAAGGTCATTTTGAGCATGTTCTTCTGCAAGGACTGACCATGAGGGAAGTTGGCCTACAGGCTCATCTACAAGGTTTCAATACTACTTACACA
>NW_015637533.1:144270-144818 GCF_001515625.1 Sinocyclocheilus rhinocerous
TATTAAAGGGGTCATATGATGTTGCTAAAAAGAACATTATTTTGTGTATTTGGTGTAATGAAATGTTTATTTATCAAAAAACACATTATTTTCCACACACTGTACATTATTTTTTCTCCTCTATGCCCCGCTTTTCTGAAACGCGTCGATTTTTACAGAGCTCATCGGTCTGAAAAGCGATGTGTGCTCTGATTGGCCAGCTAAGAACTTTCATTATTCTATGTACAGTAAATGCTGTAGTACATATGTTGTACACTCTCAAACTCATCACTGTTCAATTGATTTGAAGCCAAGTATGTACTGTATTTGTGCAAAACTGAGAGACGACTGTCTAGGGGAGGCAGAGAAGTCTTTTGTCAGAAGAATAAGAAACTGCTATAACAAATAAGGATACTACCAATAATGTAATGCAATTTGGCAGAGGATGCTGAAAGAAAGAATGAATGAATGCATGAATTTATTTATTTATTTACAGTAACTGACAGTATATTCCAATGTGTGTTTACTGTATATTCAGTTGTTTGGTCTTTGAACTTTTCTCTTGTAGT
>NW_015637533.1:144895-145407 GCF_001515625.1 Sinocyclocheilus rhinocerous
AACTGAGTTTTGTGGAGAAAATGTTTGTCTCGCAAAGAAGAAAGTATTTCGAGCGCACAAAAATCAATTTTGCATTTAAAATAAGTTTTTGGATTTGTGCAGACCTTCTCTTTTGCGCGTGCATCGTTTCACTAGCTTGCTCCCTTGATGCCCGCCCTCAGTGCACTGCTCTCTAAATGCCAACGGTTCGCTTGCTCAACAAAACCCAGTGTTACAATATGCCATAATTCCAGCCAATCAGAGACGAGGCTGCTAAATTCTGATTGGCTGCCTTGACAACCAATCACAACATTCCTTGCATTACCTCGACAGCGGAAGAGGAAAATTATGCAAGTTGATATTCTGATCATATTTTTTTCCAAGCACATTTGACCAATTCTAAACGACATCAAAGTATGCCCCTTACTATGGGATTACATCTCTGCCACAATTCTGCGCGAAAGAGTTTTGTGGAGAAAATGTTTGTCTCGCAAAGAAGAAAGTATTTAGAGCGCACGAAAATCAATTTTGCA
>NW_015637533.1:145625-145777 GCF_001515625.1 Sinocyclocheilus rhinocerous
TAAGTTGATATATTTTTTTCCAAGCACATTTGACCAATTCTAAACGACATCAATCTTAATAACTACTATTACTACTATTAATAATCACTTATAATCTATATATTATTGTTCATGAAGGCTGGAAGTGAAAAACGCCTTATATTCAGGTGTGC
>NW_015637533.1:148412-154815 GCF_001515625.1 Sinocyclocheilus rhinocerous
CTCGACAGCAGAAGAGGAAAAATACAGTGCATGCATAATTATTATGTAAGTTGATATTCTGATCATATTTTTTTCCAAGCACATTTGACCAATTCTAAACGACATCAATCTTAATAACTACTATTAATCTTGTATTCAATCATCTATAATTGATATGTAATTATTCATGAAGGCTGGACGTGAAAAAGTCTTATATTCAGGTGTGCATAATTATTAAGCAGATTTTCTTTTGCGTATATTCCAATGTGTGTTTAGTGTATATTCAGTTGTTTGGTGTTTGAACTTTTCTCTTGTAGTGCTTTTCATTTACGGTAAGATCTCTTTACAGTAGTGTAATGACAGTAAATGTTTCTTAAAGTTTATTGCTGAATTTGACTGTATCTGCACCCCTCTATTTATGTCATATACTGTAACAGACATTGACTAGCAAAAGGATTCCTGTTTCCCAAAAGGAGGTTTTTGTAACAGTGTTTTGAATTGATCTCACTAGTGTTGTCTAGGCAGTGAAGTAGTCTGTGTATTTGTTAGGTTTGTGTGTCATCTGAGGCCAAAGTTTGAGTCTGACAAAAGAGAACATGTTTTTGACTAAAGTATTTGATTTTGACCTGGAAGTTTGAAGTTTGCACAAGTTGCTGTGTAGTTTTGAGATTGTGTTTATAGTTGTGAGAAAATGGTGTGTTAGCAATCGAGAAAAACTGTAATATGATATGATCTGGGGCTTAAAAGAAAACTAATATTCATTGTATAGATTCAGCTATGATCAGCTGAAACTAATAAATGAGCTCACTGAATAATGACACCACATTGACTATAGAGCTGCTTGATGGCTGAAATTGAAGCTGTAATTTTAACAAGTTATTTTACAATTCAGCACACAACAGTTTCCAAGCATCAGTGAATGGCCTTTCATTTTCTGATCAGCTGGTGTGGTTCCTGTGGAGTGCTTGTGGTAAGAGGCCTTTCTCTCCCAGAGCGTGTGTCTGCGTGGCTCTTTCTGTCCCCACAGTTTTCCCCAGCTGTCCCTGAGCGTCCGGCCGTGCTGCGGTGGCCACAGCAGGCGTGCTGACTGGGACCTGCAGGTGTCCTGGGTCGGGATTGGGCACGGTGCCCTCCATCACACTCATGTTGGGTGAATCCACGCTGATTGGAACCATATAAATCACCTGAGAAAATGAGAGTTGCCGTAACAACAAACATCTCGTCATGGATCAATCCATAAACTATCACCACTGTGTCTTTAAGGGAAGACGTGAAGGGAATAGCTCACCCAAACATGAAAATGATATTATTGTACAGATTCAGTGAAGCTTCAGTAAAGACTGATGCTCTCAAAAATGATAAGAACACAATGATAGCTTTATGTCACGAAAAAAAAGTACACAGTACACAAAAAAAAAAGAGTACACAAGTTGAATATTGTCATTATACTTAAATACATTTTTGTAATTCTTGGTCTGGTCACTGTCCGCTTTCAATGTGAGGAAATAGAGCAGCATGAACGTTTGGCTAAACATCTCCTCATGTTCCACAGAAGAAAGTCTTAAATGATGTGTAGGTGAATGAATCTTGTGTGAGTGTGTGAGTGAGTGTGTGTGTGTGTCTGTGTGTGAGTGAGTGTGTGTGTGTGTGTGTGTGTGTTTTTACCTGAGCAGCGGCTCCTTCCTCTGAACTGCCTGAGTCTGACTGAAATAAAAATGAATCAATGTCTTAATTCAATTCATAAGCAGATTTTTATCTGATGTGAAATTGTGCAAACACACTTACAATTACAGCCTGCTGGACAAATGAATAGACCTAAAAAGCACACAAAAACACCCACAATTAACCTCTACAAAGACATTTGAAGGAATAATTAACTGTGTAAGGTTTGACTTTAGAGTTACAGAACGAGAAAATGTTTGATGAATGAAGACAATGGAACAGTGGAGTACAGTCACTGACTGACCTGCAGAGGGACGTTTGAGGGGACAAAATTTGACATCTGAAACAAAAAGAAATCAAGAAAGCCATCAGGACGGAGCAGGCTGAGGAAGTGTGTGTGAACTGAGAGCTGCTCTATACCTGCCCCTGCAGAGGCAAAGACTCAGATGGGACGTGGGTGGGGCTAGGGGCGGAGTCAGGGGCGGTGCCGGGGGCGGGGTCCGGCTGGAGAAACCCACTGTTTGCATGTAAAGGCTTGGACACACTTTGAGCGCTGATCTGTTCAGAGAAAGGGTTAAAATGACAGCTACACTCACAAACACTTTTCATTGCTCTAGTATGTAGGACACGCTCACCTTTCTACTGTTTGCCTGTGGAGTTTGGCTGCGCTGTGTGTTCTGCTCAGTCCCGGTCACTGGTATCAGAACCGTGTGAGATCCGTGTGGTCCAATCACTGATACTGGATACAACAGCAGATTGAAACCCTCTCCAACCGGGAACTGAACACAAATACACACATACAAAAGTATGGGTATTTCTATAGCAGACACTCTTGAAGAAATGTGACCCTGGAGCACAAAACCAGTCAATTTTTTTGATTAAATAACTTTCCATTAAATAAGCTTTCCATTGATGTATGGTTTGTTAGGAGAGGACAATATTTGGCTGAGATACAACTATTTGAAAATCTGGAATCTGAGGGTGCAAAAAAATCTAAATATTGAGAAAATCATCTTTAAAGTTGTCCAAATGAAGTTCTTAGCAATGTCAAAATCAAAAATTAAGTTTTGATATATTTATGGTAGGAAATTTACAAAATATTTTCATGGAACATGATCTTTACTTAATATCCTAATGATTTTTGGCATAAAAGAAAAATCTATAATTTTGACCCATACAATGTATTGTTGGCTATTGCTACAAATATACCTCAGCGACTTAACACTGCTTTTGTGCTCCAGGGTCACACACGATGAACTCTACGATCCCTTCTGCCCTCCAGCCGATCTCTTTCACACACACTCACACACACACACACACACACACACACACCTGCTCTGCCGGCTGAAGGAAGACTCCCCACACACACATCGCCAGGAAAAGCCTCGCCGCTTGCTCAGATCCGTGGAAGAACGACATGACTCGGTCTGATCTCTCAGCAGATGTGAGCGTCTGCGTCTGTGCAGCTGAATATAAAGAGCAGACACACACATGCATCACGTCTGTCTGACGGGGAGAGAGACATTCTGTCACCGCTCACACATTAGAGACAGACAGTTTAGGGGGATTTTGCATCAATTACATCTTAATTACAGAGTGAATGTTCCTAATCACATACTGACAGGTCACGTAAACGGAATGTGAAGCTGAACTCTTGCTTAAATGCTTAAATATCAAGTCAAGTCAAGTCAAGTCACCTTTATTTATATAGCGCTTTTAACAATACAGATTGTGTCAAAGCAACTTTACAGCATTAATTAGGAAAATAGTGTGTCAATAATGCAGAAGGACAATAGTAAACACTCAATTTTCAGTTAAAGGCAGTTCATTATTGAATTAAGTGATGTCATCATCCAGCTCAGTTCAGTTTAAATATCACACAGGTATCTTTCCTAAAATTAACAACACAGTTGAGTGTTTTTGTGATTTGAGTGATGAATGTTTACAGTTACATATAAGAGCTAAAACCGAACAGAGAGAGCTGACGTGGATAATCTTTGAAATAACAGCTTGTTTCTGTCTGCTGTGTGTGTAATGTGTCTGAATAGACCAGTAAAGCACACACACACACACACACACACACACACACACACACACACGTGGTCAGTCCTCAAAAGGTGAGTGGACAACCAGAAGCCCACAAATTGTGATCAACTCCGAGAACTAATAAGGCAAGAATGGATCGCCATCAGTCAGGATTTGGCCCAGAAGCTAATATCCAGCATGCCAGAGCTAATTGCAGAGGTTATGAAGAACAAGGGTCAACACTGTAAATATTGACTCATTGTATTTTTTTGCCAATAAAAGTCTTTAAAACTTATAATATGCTTATCATTGTTTTTCAGTATACCATAGAAACATGTGGAAAAATAATCTACAAATACTGAAGCAGCAAACTTTGCAAAACACAAAATTTATGTCACTTATAAAACTTTTGACCATGACAAGTATGTAATAGTATATTTTAATTTTATAGAAATATTACTTTCATCTATTTGATCATAATTCTTGTATTGCAATTGGACATCGTTTTCATTTTATAGTAATATTCTTTTCATCTGTATGAATGTAATTCATGCATTTCAAATGGACAATTTTTTCATAAAAATATTATTTTCATCTGTATTATAATTTGTGTATTTCAAATGGATATTTACATATTTTCATAATTCATAATTCATTTAATACATTTAATAATTCAAATGGACATTTTCATTTTATAGAAATATTTTCATCTGTGTGTTCATAATTCGTGTAATTCGTGTATTTCTTTACATTTTTTCATAATTCATGTTTCATACAATTTTTTCCATATTTTCATAATTCATTTAATATAAATATTATTTTCTTCTGTCTTATAATTCATGTATTTTAAATGGACTTTTTTCATGTTTTCATAATTCATACATTTCAAATGGACATTTTCATTATTATAGAATTATATTTTATATATATTTTTAAATATGTTTTATTATAGAAATATCTGTGATCATAATTCTTGTGTTTCAAATGGACGTTATTTTCATCTGTAGCCTATAACTGAATTATCTGACTCAAATGAGCGTTTTGCTTTAAGAAAAGGTTTTTAATGCAAATGTTTAGATTTTATGCGCATCTTTGTGTTTCCATTCAGCTTTTTTATGCAATGTCCCAAAATTCATGTGGATGAAGAAATCTGCACAGAGTCTACCACACTAGACTTTCCATTCACTTCTGTTCATTTCCGTGTGAATGTGGGAGAGCGTTTCGTCTTAAGTTCAACTTTAAACTCTGGCGTGCAACTTCCTAAATAGAAAAATGTTTGAGGATCTAAACCTCACTGATTGTTTTTTTTGCTCTATACAAGGAATAAAAAATTGTGATGTGTTTATCGTTGCACACTGTCTAACATTGTGTTTTGAAAGTCATAGTCTGTATTTCAGTTCACGCGGAATGTTTCTTTTCCTACAAACTGCTGTTTTGTCTATGAATTGACTGACTTCAACAACAAACTTTCATTGTTCTATTTCCCAAATTTTAACACTTTAAATTCAGCTGAGTGATATTTTGCACTTTCAGCTGATTATGATGACTACTGTACATGATCATATCAAAAGTTAGCAATGGTATTAGTCCCATTCATGTGTTTTTCCCGACATATCTTTTTTCCAGTCCTCCATGATTCTGAAGGTTTGCATTAATGCCGTGTGTTTGAGGAGCAGCTCAGTCTTTTCCTCTGTCATTTGTGAGCGACTGAAAGCGTCTGTGTGAATGTTTTTGGATGAAATGAACAGTAACCTCTCCGCATGTCAGATCTCACTCCTCCAGCTGTTCATCTCCGGCGTTTCTTCCTCTGGCAGACAGATGATGAGGCTCAGGATCTGAATCAATGTCCTGCTCTTGTGTTGGGGAAAGATACTAAAAATAATGCATTACAATATTTAATTACTCCCTACCCTTATGAAAATTAACCATGGTTTTATTTTAGTAAACGTGTAGTAACCATGTTTTTTTTGGCACATTGATTACCATTTGTATAACCACAGTTTTACTACAAATACCATGGTTAAACTATGGTTAGTGTAGCAAGACCATGGTTCATTTGAGGTTACCATGTTTTAACTACCCTGGGTTAGGGATTATATATCCAGTAATCAGAAGAAAGTCCAATTACGGTTAGGGTTAGGGTTAGGTCAGGTTTTGGAAAAGTACAACAGCTCCCCCGAACCTAGCACCCGTCTAGGCAGGTTTGGAATAGGGAGACTGAGGAAAGGTGCACGGGCCCACGCTTGTCAGACTATACCACATCGTGTGAGATTATCTCCGGTCTAGGAGCTCGGCTTGTCTAAGCATTGGGCCTAAAGAGTGAAAGTTAGGTTTATAATCGCTGGGTCTGTGACGGTTAAGTTTAGGGTGTGGTTTAGTTCAGCCTTAAACTTAGCAGTACTCGAGTTGAACCGGCTAGGTTTCTAATCGCTTAGGGTTAGGGATTAAAAGATCCAAAAATCGAAACAGAGTCCGATTTCGGTTGTGCACTGTCCTTCAATTCCTTCTGGCCACTTCCTAGCTCCGTTCAGGCCTGGCCCCACGATCAGAGCCCGTCATCCATTCGTGCTTCTTGACCTTTAGATGAATTTTCAATCATGAATCATAAAATGTCTCTTATTGAGCTTGTAGATGCTTTGTTATTTAAATCTCGTTAATATATTTGTTTTTAATCTTTTTAGTTAGGGTTAGGTTAGGGTTAGGTTAGGTTAGGGTTAGGGTTAGGGTTAGGGTTAGG
>NW_015637533.1:155472-158158 GCF_001515625.1 Sinocyclocheilus rhinocerous
CTTCCATGAGTGCTGTGTTGTGCCAACAGTGAATCATCCTGAGACCATCCATTTGTGGGGTTGCTTTTCAACCAAGGGAGTGGGCTCTCTCATAATTCTGCCTAAAAACACTGCCATGAATAAAGAATGGTATTAAAATGTCCTGCAAGAGCAACTCCTTCCAACGATCCATGAGCAATTTGGTGATGATCCGTGCATTTTCCAGCGTGATGGAGCACCATGTCACAAAGCAAGAGTGATAAAGAAGTGGCTCGAAGATCATTACATTGAAATTTTGGATCCGTGGCCAGGCAACTTCCCGGATCTCAATCCCATAGAGAACCTTTGGTCAGTCCTCAAAAGGCGAGTGGACAAGCAGAAGCCCACAAATTGTGATCAACTCTGAGAACTAATAAGGCAAGAATGGATCGCCATCAGTCAGGATTTGGCCCAGAAGCTAATATCCAGCATGCCAGAGCGAATTGCAGAGGTTATGAAGAACAAGGGTCAACACTGTAAATATTGACTCATTGTATTTTTTTGCCAATAAAAGTCTTTAAAACTTATAATATGCTTATCATTGTTTTTCAGTATACCATAGAAACATGTGGAAAAATAATCTACAAATACTGAAGCAGCAAACTTTGCAAAACACAAAATTTATGTCACTTATAAAACTTTTGACCATGACAAGTATGTAATAGTATATTTTAATTTTATAGAAATATTACTTTCATCTATTTGATCATAATTCTTGTATTGCAATTGGACATCGTTTTCATTTTATAGTAATATTCTTTTCATCTGTATGAATGTAATTCATGCATTTCAAATGGACAATTTTTTCATAAAAATATTATTTTCATCTGTATTATAATTTGTGTATTTCAAATGGATATTTACATATTTTCATAATTCATAATTCATTTAATAATTCATGCATTTCAAATGGACATTTTCATTTTATAGAAATATTTTCATCTGTGTGTTCATAATTCGTGTATTTCAAATAGACGTTTACATTTTTTCATAATTCATGTTTCATACAATTTTTTCCATATTTTCATAATTCATTTAATATAAATATTATTTTCTTCTGTCTTATAATTCATGTATTTTAAATGGACTTTTTTCATGTTTTCATAATTCATACATTTCAAATGGACATTTTCATTATTATAGAATTATATTTTATATATATTTTTAAATATGTTTTATTATAGAAATATCTGTGATCATAATTCTTGTGTTTCAAATGGACGTTATTTTCATCTGTAGCCTATAACTGAATTATCTGACTCAAATGAGCGTTTTGCTTTAAGAAAAGGTTTTTAATGCAAATGTTTAGATTTTATGCGCATCTTTGTGTTTCCATTCAGCTTTTTTATGCAATGTCCCAAAATTCATGTGGATGAAGAAATCTGCACAGAGTCTACCACACTAGACTTTCCATTCACTTCTGTTCATTTCCGTGTGAATGTGGGAGAGCGTTTCGTCTTAAGTTCAACTTTAAACTCTGGCGTGCAACTTCCTAAATAGAAAAATGTTTGAGGATCTAAACCTCACTGATTGTTTTTTTTGCTCTATACAAGGAATAAAAAATTGTGATGTGTTTATCGTTGCACACTGTCTAACATTGTGTTTTGAAAGTCATAGTCTGTATTTCAGTTCACGCGGAATGTTTCTTTTCCTACAAACTGCTGTTTTGTCTATGAATTGACTGACTTCAACAACAAACTTTCATTGTTCTATTTCCCAAATTTTAACACTTTAAATTCAGCTGAGTGATATTTTGCACTTTCAGCTGATTATGATGACTACTGTACATGATCATATCAAAAGTTAGCAATGGTATTAGTCCCATTCATGTGTTTTTCCCGACATATCTTTTTTCCAGTCCTCCATGATTCTGAAGGTTTGCATTAATGCCGTGTGTTTGAGGAGCAGCTCAGTCTTTTCCTCTGTCATTTGTGAGCGACTGAAAGCGTCTGTGTGAATGTTTTTGGATGAAATGAACAGTAACCTCTCCGCATGTCAGATCTCACTCCTCCAGCTGTTCATCTCCGGCGTTTCTTCCTCTGGCAGACAGATGATGAGGCTCAGGATCTGAATCAATGTCCTGCTCTTGTGTTGGGGAAAGATACTAAAAATAATGCATTACAATATTTAATTACTCCCTACCCTTATGAAAATTAACCATGGTTTTATTTTAGTAAACGTGTAGTAACCATGTTTTTTTTGGCACATTGATTACCATTTGTATAACCACAGTTTTACTACAAATACCATGGTTAAACTATGGTTAGTGTAGCAAGACCATGGTTCATTTGAGGTTACCATGTTTTAACTACCCTGGGTTAGGGATTATATATCCAGTAATCAGAAGAAAGTCCAATTACGGTTAGGGTTAGGGTTAGGTCAGGTTTTGGAAAAGTACAACAGCTCCCCCGAACCTAGCACCCGTCTAGGCAGGTTTGGAATAGGGAGACTGAGGAAAGGTGCACGGGCCCACGCTTGTCAGACTATACCACATCGTGTGAGATTATCTCCGGTCTAGGAGCTCGGCTTGTCTAAGCATTGGGCCTAAAGAGTGAAAGTTAGGTTTATAATCGCTGGGTCTGTGACGGTTAAGTTTAGGGTGTGGTTTAGTTCAGCCTTAAACTTAGCAGTACTCGAGTTGAACCGGCTAGGTTTCTAATCGCTTAGG
>NW_015637534.1:0-13789 GCF_001515625.1 Sinocyclocheilus rhinocerous
CGTTCCCTCCTTCAGGGAACGAGGGTTACCATACGTAACCGAGAAATTATTAATTTGCAGTTAAATTGAATTTCTAAAAGGTGTGTGTCCAATAACAAATTAGTTTTTGTTGTGGTATTGGATTTGTAGAATCAAACTATATATTTCATAACTATTTTTTACATACTATGGCATGTCTCTTGTACGGTATTTAATTTTATTTCCAGTTCCAAAAAGTCAACTCAATCTGCTACAGTTAATGATTTTGTGCTGTTTAGGCACTAATGCCAATCTAAACTTAATTAAATATCCATGCCAACATTTTAACATGAAGAAATATAGAAGCTCTCTCCTCTAAAACATTTTCAGTTGCTTCATTAGCTTCAGCATGCTCTTTGATATACTGTAAAGGCTTTTTTTTCTTTTTATGTTTTCCAAGAAATGCCTATATGTCTGTTGTACATTATCATAAGCTTTATTAGATCACCACATCAATGTAGATGTCTGCTAGCACAGACATTCAAAGTGGAATGACTCCATTAACTGGCTACAAAAGTTTCTTACAAATCTTCGTGAAAATGTTGCCAGAGATGTCAAAACGTGAGGTTCAGATTGCACGATAATAACTGCACAATTAAAATAAATGTAGAAAATATGCACAACCTATCCGAGTTGACGGCTAGATGCTAGATGCTTCACTATTAACTAGGTTTTTCAGTAGCATGACAGTAGTTGAGCTGTTTTCACATCAGTATAGATTTATCAGTAACATGCTACTCAATGGCTAGATTTTTCCAAGGGAGTAGCAGTGTAGCCCAAACACTACATTACTCTTTTCATCTCAGAACTGAAGGAATAATCAGATGCACTCACCCAAAATGTCCTCGCTCTCCCTCTCTCTAATGTAATGTAGGAAAGTCAGATTAATTTTATTGAACTGGTTCGTCCTAAAAGCTCCTTTCCCCCATTTGTAATGGCAGAAAGTGTGATTTAATCTAAGTAATTGGTTCATACTAGTCTGTCCACTCTGTCATATACTGCATAGAGTTGGAAAGTCTGATTTTAGTAAATCATTCATCCTAAACAGCCCCTTTCTCTCATATGAATATTCATGGCACTACTGCAGCTCACTTACTCATCTGGCCTACCAAGAGACAGTACCAAATACTGTGAATATACCAAGACGTTTCAGTCATATTACTATGAGTGGGGCAAAGCGCAAAGCACAATATAGAGGAATAAGTCTGGCCTTCTAAAAAAAAAAGAGTCAACTGGCAATTGGTGAAGTCACTGCGTCACTGCAGATGCAGTCAGAACTTTTCCATAACCATGGAAAGAGTCAGTGTTTTGAGATGCATGCTTAGCCCTCTATAGGATATTGTCATTTATAAATGATGCTAAGAAAATTGCATTTAAAATACAAAATTAATGATCAACCATCAAAATTTAATTTGAGTGATGTCATGTGACATCATCTTCAACCAGTACAATTAAAATGTATTTGCCATATACTTTACATTTTTGGTAACAGTAGTAATGGAGACATTAGCACGTTAGGTCACATGCTCTCAAGGCTCCATGGTGAGCTCATTTTAGACTAGAAAATACATAAAAATTCAATTTATAAAAAATATAATTGTACAGTACATCCAAAATTGTACATCATTTTTAACACACTTTTATAAAAAACAATAACTCAGAGACCGAAAATCTTAGCGTCATGCATATATGACAAAGTCCTTTTACGGGATATATATTTTGTGTAGCTGGCTCTTATTCAGCATTGGCAGGCAGTATAATAACCTTTATGCATGTGTTTTAGGCAAGCGGCAACCTTGAAACCAACACGGAAGTGACTAAAATTGCAATTCATCGACTGGCCGCTAGAGGCTGGCTCCAAAAGGGAGTCAGTCCCATTGACTGCCCATGTTAAAATGCCCAACTTTACAGCAGAAAAAACATGTTTACAGCCTGGTACAAAAAGTGGTTTTGGTCTATATAGCTAATTTTGCCCTTCATGACAACTGTGAGGGGGGTGAATTGTTTTATAACTCATCCGTTTAAATTATATTAAGCCTTAAAGTTCTGCATAATTAAGGGCGCGGCCACTTGAGTGACAGGTGGATTGTCGCTGCTGTCACCACCGTCGAGCTAGGTGGGCGTGGTTTCAGCAACCAGCTCCCGCCTCTTTGCCCATTTTTGATTATTCGGGAGTGATGCGCTGCCAAGATGGCGACGGCCGGCTCCGCCTACTTTAGGCTTCAAAAACGCTCTTCGGAAACCTATGGGTGACGTCACGGACACTATGTCCATGTTTTTATACAGTCTATGGTTTTAGGTTCATTTTTGGAAGATGAAGAGACAAATCTGTACTTGTTCCAGAAGATAGTGATAGGAGTGCATCAGAAAATCAGGTTATAGTAATAAAATATGGTGAGGTTCGAGGAGGATAGAAGCAATGAAGGTGAGTACAGTGATGAAGAATAGGTTGTTGTGGAAGTCAGGCATTTGGGTGCATTATCTTATGCCAGTTTTAAAGATGCGATCCATGTAACAACCAGGGGTCAGGGAGGATGCCAATGTCTACTGGCATTAATATTCTGACAGACAGGGATGCTCTAATGATGACTGCACAAGTCAAAATCTGTGTGGAATGTGTGGGGAAAAAGAAGATTCTTGTCTTTCACTTGTGCTATGATAATTGATTTGAAATTCAAGATGAAACACAAAATAAGTTGTTTTAATGCTTTTGTAACACTAAGATAGTGAAATTGTGACCAGAATGGTGATCAGTGAAATTGCATCCAAATTTGTCTCAGGTTTTAGACATTTTTTTACGCACAAGTTCCAAATCAAATATAACAGCACAAGAAGAAATTGAATGTTCATAAAGTTTTTTTTTTTAATATGAAAGGATGAATGTTTGAGCTTCCAAGCATGTACAGAATTATGGTCGGGACTGAATGATGAATGAATGTACTGTCCGTGTGCTATAGAGCGGCATGTGCATTTGTCTCTCTATAGCGAGAGTGGAGTGAAGGGTGATGTGAAATGTATGTATGTGTGTGCCAGTGCCATTCCACCTCCAGATCTGGGTCAGGAAACAAAACCAGCTGAGAGCTACTGACTCAGACCACTCACATATGGCAGAGGCTATTTACATTAAGTGAAAATAGCAGTATTTCCTTCGCACTAAATGCAAATTGTGTAAGATTCTATGTACACTTAGTGCAAATAGTCGCAGACAGGCCGACTATTTGCACCTCAGTGAATTATTGTACATTATCAAACAGCATTTTCAGTGTAAATATTCAGTTCAGTATCTATATGATTGTTTAATAAAATCATAAATGGATGCTACCTTATCCTTTAAATCTACCCCTACCCCTAACCATACTGTACCTGGTAATTAGTAAAGGTATCCTTCATGGTCCAGGAATGGAGCCACAATTTTGAGCATGGTAACAATATGAGCTGCACGCATCACAGTTGATGTGCCAGCCTGCCTAATCAACATGAGGACACAACATCCATTTTCAATTATAAGCCTGTAAAATACCCTTTAAGCACTTTATTTGTACGTTTGGAAGATTTTCTTCATTTTGATTTGAAATAAACACTATGAGCTTGGGATCGGAAACAGGTGGATTTGATCTTGGGTCAAAAGCTAATTTCATTGTTCTTACTCTCCATGCCACTGTAGCTGGTGCTGGATGGGTTTCTTCAGGATTTTATGGGGCTCAAGAAGACAATCGCATGCCAAAAATGTGTAAATCACCTCTGCCAAGAAGGCAGGCTAATTGCACTTAGTGTAAATAGACACTTTGCTTACATACACCATTATACCACATCTATTTAAAATGTTAAACAGTGATGGGTTAAACAAACTGAAATCTTTCATTTTGGTATAATATATATTGGTATTAAAGAGACTTAATGGAGTGTCTCTGTAGCAGAATATTTGCAATGGAAAGTATTATTACATACACTTAAATATGAATATCAACACTCTTATGGAAACAACATACTGGGCACGTCTGCATTTATTTTTTGTAAAACCACTGATACATATTCACATTTTCTAATTAACTGCTCTCTCCTCTGGAGATCTAGAATGATCTCAGCTCTCAACCCCTGAGGCTATTAATTAAAGCACACAGACTCAATGTACGCAGCCACTCATACTATCAGCCTTATCTTCACTGAAGAAATATGACAAACCATTTGATAAATATATTATGTTCATGAAATGAAATCTCACTGTAGACTTTTAATTAGCACACAGTCACTCTGTGCATGTTCTCTGACTATGTATTTACTTGTATCTAACGGATCCATTTTAGCAGTGTGAAAAGATATTTGGTAGTCTTTACAAAACAAATAAAAAACATGCCATTTTGTGTGCACATCTGTTTGCACTTTTGACATGACAGATATTACAAAATCTGTTAATGGTCCCTGAGTTGGCACATGAATCTCACTGTACAATAACACATATTCAAAGCCTTCTCTGTCCACAAAATATATAGTGACCCTGCCTGTGAAAACCCAGCTAAAGTCATTTTTTTGTGATTTACTGTTTTCTACATAAAATCATCCTTCATAAAGATGTAGAACATTCTGTGAAAATATAACCTTTATATCTTTAATATTGACTGAGTAAGGCCACGTCAAAGATTGAAATCATAGTGAAATTAATGGTTGAAATCAAACTTTGATGCTTGTTATCTCATAATTAGATTTTGAGACTTTAGCCTGGATTTCACAGACAGGGTTACAGGACAATTTGGACATGATTATAGCCAAAAGCCAGGTTCAAACAGGTGAACAAGAATGAATAAAGACTCAAGATAAATGTTTATTGGCCAAATGCAGGAGGTAGACTAAACAAAAGCTGAATCAAAGTTATGCTGTTAAAATGCAATATAAGGACTGCATTATGTGAATTCCTGTGTATAGATTTCCTTTTGTACCTGCAACATGCAGACCTCTAACACTTAGAGGTGATTCACACTTGATTTGTTTTGGGGGTCTTTTCAAGGGCAGTTCACTTATACTGTGCATTCACTAGCAAGGACCACGCCACACTGCAAATGTCGGGAAGTAATTTTTATTTTATAATGTAGGGATGAAAGGGGAAGGAGGGATGAAAAGGGGAAGGGATGATAGGTTGATCTTGGCATCCATTGGTGGCCTGGAGAGACTCAGGATGGGGGTATTGTCTCGGTAATATGCGGCCGAGAGATTAGGACCCCCTAAGATTGGAGAGAGCTGAGGTTAGCTTGGGATTGGCGGATGTTTTTTATATTGTTGCGAATGTAAGATCGGTATGCTTGTGATGACCACCGTCCGAGTATTCTGATGGTTTCGTCCGAGATATCCTGAGGTCGCTGCGGCAAGTCACCTTTATTTATATAGCGCTTTTAACAATACAGATTGTGTCAAAGCAACTGAACAGCATTAATTAGGAAAATAGTGTGTCAATAATGCAAAAATGACAATAGTAAACACTCATTTTTCAGTTAAAGGCAGTTCATCACTGAATTCAGTGATGTCATCATCCAGCTCAGTTCAGTTAAAATAGTATCTTTGCAATAATTTGCAATCAAGTCAACGATATCGCTGGAAAGGAAGTGTCCCCAACTAAGCAAGCCAGAGGCAACAGCGGCAAGGAACCAAAACTCCATCGGTGACAGAATGGAGAAAAAACCTTGGGAGAAACCAGGCCCAGTCGGGGGGCCAGTTCTCCTCTGACCAGACAAACCAGCAGTTCAATTTTCAGGCTAGCAAAGTCACATTGTGCAGAGGAATCATCTGGTTCCTGTGGTCTTGTCCCGGTGGTCGTCTGAGACAAGGTCATTGGTTTTAGAATAAAAGCGAACGATCAAATTAATCAGATTAGGCTGATAGATAATATCAGAAATATGGTGGGAATTAAGTTATATTTATCACTTTAAACAACAGAGAGTAATAGAGATTTTACATTATTTTCGCCAATGCGAAAATAATGTATCGAATAGTGTTCTGGAGATATACCGGAGATGCTGAGAATTTGGTTGAAGTGTTTGCTGAACTAGAACCTTGTGGCCACTTTCGCATTTTCCGTGGTGAAAAGTGGATCTTGCGGAGATGATTGGGCAGTGATTCTGGAGTGTATATACTCGGAGATGGGTTCAAACGGGCTGAGGAAGGAATTGAGACGGAAGATGTAGATTGGGAACGATGCTCCTAATTGGTCAATTTTACTTCTCCAAAGCGTGAGGGCGTCCAGTGAATGTATGGTGATGTCAGATATGCAGGGATGGATGGATGGATTGAAGGTGGATGAAGTTAAAGCAGATTCAGAGCATCTTAAAAAGCTGTAGAATGCGAGCAGGATCGTGGACTCTAAAGTTCGGTCGATGGCGGGATTTAGATAGCCTGAACATAGCGATAAGATGCAGATGTTAAGTAGGTCGGTAGTAAGCGGAAGCCGTTTGTTGATAGGAGAAGGTTCTTGTTTTTGTAGACCTTTGATGAGCATGGAAGTATGAGAATGGGAGATGGACTGACAGTTGTTGCCGGTTGTTAGTTTGTAGAAGAAGTTGATTCCTGATAAGTAGGTTTGGATGGAGCATGTACGAATTTTTGGAGGGAATGAGCATGTGATGTGATGAGTGATGAAGTTGCAGATGGATGGAACGTCCGTTGATGGAAAAGGAAGATGATGGTAGGTGTGGTAAGCTTTGAAGCAATTCCATCCGGGTAAGTATGCTGAAAGTGTGCTCGGTGCGAGACTGTTGAGGATGGCTTCTTGGGAAGCATCGGAAAGACTTCAGACCAGCGGGGTTAATTGAAGATGGTTGTTGAAAACGGTGGGACTGGAGTTGGATGAATGTCCGATTCTGGAGCCATGAGCCAGAATTTCTGAAAAGAGAAACAATACAGTGAGTTGGCTATGGCTTTAAGATGTCCCGGTATGTGAGCGGCTCTGAGAAGGAACTGATGTTGAGCGGAAATTAGTGTAAGTTTGCGCATGAATGGCATGATAGCTGTTGAACATGATCTGCCTTTGTTGACAATTTCTACTACGGCTGTGCTGTCTGAGTGGATGAGAATTGATTTCCTGGACCATTCATGCCCCCAAAAGTTGGCAGCTATGATTATAGGGTATATTTCGAAGAGTGCTGAAGAGAAGGCGCCTGACTGTGAGCTGAGAGAAGCAAACTCTGTAGGTCATTTGGAGGCGAACCAGCGCCTTCAATAGTAGCCGCCAAAGCCTATGGAGGGTGCGGCGTCTGTATACAGTTGAATATCTTCAGGGTTGGTGAGATAGACATTATATAAAAAGTAGATGCCCTTCCAGGGTGATAGAAATTGTTGCCAGAGGCGCATTTCCATTTTGCATGCGTCGTCTTACATGGCTCTGCCGTGGAGAGACGGGATGGCTGTGGCTTTTGACAGGAGATTTGACAAGAACGATTTTCCTTGAGGGATAATCCGGATGGCGTAATTGAGGTGGCCTAGAAGGGCTAGTAGCTGTCGCTTTGTGCAACTGTCTGCCAGTAAAAAGTTGGAGAGGAGCAGTGTGATGCGATGGATTTTTGTGAAAGGCAGAGATGCATGAAAGGAAACAGAATCGAGAGTGATCCCTAAAAGCTCGATGGAAGTGCTAGGCCCAGAGGTTTTCTCTTCTGATTGGGGGACGCCAAGTTCGGTGAAGACTATAATAAGGGTGGAGCGCCCTGATCGTGGTGGTGCTGATGGAGGTGTAACTACTAGAAAGTCATTGATAAGGGGGATGATGTAAGGGAGTCTGTAATTATTAAGTAGAATCCAGCATAGTGCTTCTGAAAGAGAGTCAAATATATTGGGGCTACTTCTGCAGCCGAAAGTGAGGCGTACTGCGAAGTAGTAGGCTCCTTTCCAGGAAACTCCGAAAAGTTGCCAGAAATCTGGATGGATGGATAAGACCTTGAAGGTGCTGGTGATGTCTGATTTGGCTAGCCAAGCACCGTCGCCTGCCAGGCGGATGAGTTTGATAGCATGGTGAATTGTAGTATATTACATTGAAAAATCTGGATGATGCTGTTAATGCTTGGAGTGTGAGTGCCATGGGGAGAAGATAAGTTAATTATTATTTGCTTTTTCCCAGAGTATTTGCGGGTGGTGATTCCTATGGGGCTTATGCGTGTGACTGGGAATGATGGTTTATTAAAGGGGCCTATCATGAATCCTTTTTTAACTTCTTCTGCTAATAGCGTATTGACTATGTTGGGTTCTGACATGGCGGACTGGAGATTATGTGATGTATGGGAGGTGTCAGGAATCATGTCTATGCCTGGGTGGAAACCATTTGTGAAGTCATTGATTAAGAAGTGTACAAATTCTCTGTCAGGATGATTTTTTTAACACAGTGGCTAGGGCCTTTACCTTGATTGGGGTGCTGAGGTGCTTTGTTAGTCATTCTGCTGGTGTTGTAGGATTGTGGGGGCAGGAGTTTCTTGCATGGGCTCCACCACAGAAGGAGCAGGAATGTAGAAGCCTGCAGTTGAAAAGGGTGCAGCCTAAATGATTGAAATTGTTGCACACCATCCTTCTTCCCTGGTACAATATTTGACGGCCTCTTTTATCGACGCCTTTGGAGGTTGGAATATTTCCTGAGGGGCCTGCTGGCTTTGGGATAATGGGAGGAGGGGGTGCTGTTGCATATAAGTGGCTGAATACCGATGTCTTGCGAGAGGAAGTTGGTTGAGTTTGGCGGGGGGTGATAATAGAGCAAGCTGACGCTGGATAAGAGGGGGCTCTGCAAAGTTCGCATGAAATTGATGACTGAGCTGCGAAAACTCGGCAGTAGAGTTTGGAGTCGAGAGAGCCCCAGTATGTTCCTTGGTTGAACTGATGTAGGCGTCCTGCTGCTTGGGTAGCAAATAGAATGTGATCATTGTAAAAGCTAGTCCCGCCAAAGCGGACTGCCATGTCGAGGATGATGGAGAGGTAGTCGTCGAGTTCGGGTCTGCGATCTGGATATACAGAACATATGTGTAACACAGTTCGTAGAAAGGGAAGAAGGAGGTGGGAACCGGCGAACATTTAAACAATGTAATAACAAAATAAACACACAACTTAAAATAGCGCGACAGCCCCTCACGGACGACTGCCGCGCACAAACCAAAACAACAACATAAAATCCAGGCCTGGTCCTCTCTCGTCCAACACTGTCGTCACTCCTCCTTTCATCCTTCCGGAGCTCCTCCGTGGGACTCGAGACCGGTGAGTGGCGTAGGTGTCACGCATTATCATTTACTCCACCGGCCTCGCTCCGTTCCCACGGCTCTCGGCCCCACCCCACTCGTCACAATTTGATATCGCGGAAAATAGAGAAAGCGAGAGTGAATTCAGTAGCAGTTCGATTTTTTTAACGTGAGGGAACCGGATGGCTGAGCTGCATGGGACCTAGGCTGGTTAGCACTTCTCTAGGCTGGCTAGTGGGAATAAGGGATGGCTGAAGAAGCTGAGCTAGATCGATGTAATTACTGGCTAAGATTTGTGCACGCAGGATTGCGGAGAGGGGAGAAGGACGATGAGCTGCTGAAGCTGGCTGAATAGGTGTCGCAGCTGTTGCTAAAGAAAATTTATATTTTATATAAAATTTATATTTATAAGGTATTGCTAAATGGCATGATGTGAGGATGTTGGGGAAAGGAGGGGTTGGGGTGGGGGTGGGAGATGGAGATGGAGGGGGCAAAGGATAGACCATTTGGAAGAAGAGTTGGAGGTTGAGGAAATCCAGATTGGCCAGCGCGGAGTAGAACCTATTGGTGCACTGGGTGGGGTATCTGGACTGGAGGGATAGTGGCAGGAGCATAGGAAAAAACAGGAACCGTATTACTGTGTACGGCTGAAGGAAGGGTAGAGGAATGGATGATTGGATGAGAGGATGAATGTTTATGGGGATTTTGATTAATTTGTGAACAGAGACGACAAGAAAGATGACATGATTTGAGTGAAATCGGGTGAAGTAGCTGTAGATGTAGTTACGAATTGTCCCCCGTTAGGGGGAGCTGGCACTGCTGTTTGGAGATGCGGTGGAGGGACGTGCCGCGTGACGTCACAGGTGACGGAAAGTGGCCGGCTTGTAGATGCTGGAAGTGTTTACGGATGAGCTTGAGTTGATGTATAAGTTTTGGTGGATTCTAAGTATAGGTGGTATAGTCTTGCTTTATTATCTAAGCGATTGAAGTGGATGCCTTTACTTTTAAGTGTGTGTTGAAGGCGAGCCACGGTCCAATTCGAAATGTCGTCATTGGTTCTGGGGGATGCACGACGAGATTGCCGGCGCGCGCTATCGGGAGTTGTGCGCTGGGGAAGTGGCTGCTGACGAGGAGAACGAGAAGGCCGGGTTTCATGTCTGCGATGGGTATGGCTGTCTCTGTTAGAGAATCTTGATGCTTGAGATAAGGGAGCCTGTGATTGCGCTGGCGTTGAAGAGTTTCCTTGAGGGGAATTAGAGCGAGAATGCTCGCAAGGTCGAGGAATGTGTACGGCTGATTGCAAGCGCTGCGAAGTGCAGCACAGGTTGGATTGCTGCAAGGTAATCCCCGGTTGAGAGGTGTTGGACTCGAACAGATCGTCATCTGCATAGGGTGAGTTAAACCTCTGGGGTCGACAAACGTGCCAGAGCGTTTTGTTGCATTTTTTTAAGCCCCTAAAGGAACTTAAATTACTCCGTCAGTTTTGAGCGTACAGATAAGAGCAATACATCAATCGGATCTGTACAGGGTCTACTTTTATTTGTACACACATAATAACAACAAAACTTTGTGCTTTTGTAAAATAAAGAAAACAAACAGGGTGCACTGTCTGCCGCCTTGGTCTCCGTGATCTTCATTTAGAAACATGTAATTAAAATTAACTGAAACTCAGCGAATACTCGACAAAGAGACATGAGAGATATATCTATAGAAAGCTTGACATGTCTACTTTTAAACGAAGCAAGTCTTATCAGAAACAAATATTCTGTGCTAAAGTAATCCATATGAAACCAACGCGATGTCCAGTCTTTCCCATCTGGCTTCATTATCTCTAATGTGATCACGCCCACGAGCTACTTTCGCTATTGATATTATAACCGTCCACGAGAGACACACGGCATGTAAAAGCCCACATGACAACATCACAGCAAACAAAGCAGCAAGACTTTTCCTCAAGTTCATCTTGGCGTTTCTGGAAGAAGACGCACTGAGAGGAATAAGACAAAATTTACCTCAGAAAAAGATGCGCTGAGAGAAATAAGACAGAATTTACCTCAGAAAAGGACGCGCTGAGAGGAATAATCTTTGGATTACCTCAGAAAAAGAAGAACGTGGCGGCTTAATCCAGCGGAGATCATTTACATGAGTAAGTCTTTTTTTATTAGCCTACTTGCATTAGTTGCACATAACTTGTACACATTTTTCTAGTTAGACTTTTTCCAAACTATAATTCCTGACTAAATGTATAATCAAGTGAAACATTGTGAAGTTTCATTCACTGCATCTAAATGTCGCACGATGCCAGGATATTTTTTTTTTATGTTCTATAAAATAGACAGCGATACGATATAAAAGTAATATGAGTTATAATGTTAATAGCCTAATGTTAGCGTAAGAGTGATTAGACAAAACTTTACTGTGATAGGCTACACCCTGTTCGCGAATATATGTAGATGTTTATACTTATAGTTTTTTGTATTGTATAATAGACCTACATACACTGAACAAAATTATAAACGCAACACTTTTGTTTTTGCCCCCATTTTTCATGAGCTGAACTCAAAGATCTAATACTTTTTCTATGTACACAAAAGGCCAAATTCTCTCAAATATTGTTCACAAATCTGTCTAAATCTGTGTTAGTGAGCACTTCTCCTTTGCCAAGATAATCCATCCACCTCACAGGTGAGGCATATCAAGATGCTGATTAGACAGAATGATTATTGCACAGGTGTGCCTTAGGCTGCCCACAATAAAAGGCCACTCTAAAATGTGCAGTTTTATCACACAGCACAATGCCACAGACATGCAAGTTTTGAGGGAGCGTGCAATTGGCATACTGACTGCAGGAATGTCCACCAGAGCTGTTGCCCGTGAAATGAATGTTCATTTCTCTACCATAAGCCGTCTCCAAAGGCGTTTCAGAGAATTTGGCAGTACATCCAACCAGCCTCACAACCGCAGACCACGTGTAACCACACCAGCCCAGGACCTCCACATCCAGCATCTTCACCTCCAAGATCGTCTGAGACCAGCCACCCGGACAGCTACTGCAACAATCGGTTTGCATAACCAAAGAATTTCTGCACAAACTGTCAGAAACCGTCTCAGGGAAGCTCATCTGCATGCTCGTCGTCCTCATCGGGGTCTCGACCTGACTGCAGTTCGTCGTCGTAACCGACTTGAGTGGGCAAATGCTCACATTCGATGGCGTCTGGCACTTTGGAGAGGTGTTCTCTTCACGGATGAATCCCGGTTTTCACTGTACAGGGCAGATGGCAGACAGCGTGTATGGCGTCGTGTGGGTGAGCGGTTTGCTGATGTCAACGTTGTGGATCGAGTGGCCCATGGTGGCGGTGGGGTTATGGTATGGGCAGGCGTATGTTATGGACAACGAACACAGGTGCATTTTATTGATGGCATTTTGAATGCACAGAGATACCGTGACGAGATCCTGAGGCCCATTGTTGTGCCATTCATCCACGACCATCACCTCATGTTGCAGCATGATAATGCACGGCCCCATGTTGCAAGGATCTGTACACAATTCCTGGAAGCTGAAAACATCCCAGTTCTTGCATGGCCAGCATACTCACCGGACATGTCACCCATTGAGCATGTTTGGGATGCTCTGGATCGGCGTATACGACAGCGTGTTCCAGTTCCTGCCAATATCCAGCAACTTCGCACAGCCATTGAAGAGGAGTGGACCAACATTCCACAGGCCACAATCAACAACCTGATCAACTCTATGCGAAGGAGATGTGTTGCACTGCGTGAGGCAAATGGTGGTCACACCAGATACTGACTGGTTTTCGGACCCCCCCGGACCCCCCAATACAGTAAAACTGCACATTTTAGAGTGGCCTTTTATTGTGGCCAGCCTAAGGCACACCTGTGCAATAATCATGCTGTCTAATCAGCATCTTGATATGCCACACCTGTGAGGTGGATGGATTATCTCGGCAAAGGAGAAGTGCTCACTAACACAGATTTAGACAGATTTGTGAACAATATTTGAGAGAAATAGGCCTTTTGTGTACATAGAAAAAGTCTTAGATCTTTGAGTTCAGCTCATGAAAAATGGGGGCAAAAACAAAAGTGTTGCGTTTATAATTTTGTTCAGTATATTTCAGCCACCCTGACTGCAAATAATAGAAAAATGTCATACAAAGGCAGTTGCGATTTGTAGAGTTCATCCTCAGGGTTCAGGTGACAATAAATCATGAGATAAACTTGCCTTCTGATGTGTAGAAAATGAAAGCACAGAAACTGAGATTAAAATTAGACCAGGATTTGTGATGTGGATGTTGTGTCTAATTGAATATTCCCCCCTTGGATGCTCTTTGTGTCTGGCATGTGAACTAGAGGGGACGTTTCAATATATAGCTACCAAAGCCTGCAGCAATAACTATATCTAGGTTGAAAGCACCCTCCTCCACACACTCACACAGAACACCCACATGCACACATACACACACGCACACACACACAAGCACGCGCGCACACACACACACACACACACACACACACACATAAAGACATTTCTTTATTTAGACTATAATTAATCAGTTATA
>NW_015637534.1:14802-22189 GCF_001515625.1 Sinocyclocheilus rhinocerous
TATAACTGATTAATTATAGTCTAAATAAAGAAATGTCTTTATGTGTGTGTGTGTGTGTGTGTGTGTGTGTGTGCGCGCGTGCTTGTGTGTGTGTGCGTGTGTGTATGTGTGCATGTGGGTGTTCTGTGTGAGTGTGTGGAGGAGGGTGCTTTCAACCTAGATATAGTTATTGCTGCAGGCTTTGGTAGCTATATATTGAAACGTCCCCTCTAGTTCACATGCCAGACACAAAGAGCATCCAAGGGGGGAATATTCAATTAGACACAACATCCACATCACAAATCCTGGTCTAATTTTAATCTCAGTTTCTGTGCTTTCATTTTCTACACATCAGAAGGCAAGTTTATCTCATGATTTATTGTCACCTGAACCCTGAGGATGAACTCTACAAATCGCAACTGCCTTTGTATGACATTTTTCTATTATTTGCAGTCAGGGTGGCTGAAATATACTGAACAAAATTATAAACGCAACACTTTTGTTTTTGCCCCCATTTTTCATGAGCTGAACTCAAAGATCTAAGACTTTTTCTATGTACACAAAAGGCCTATTTCTCTCAAATATTGTTCACAAATCTGTCTAAATCTGTGTTAGTGAGCACTTCTCCTTTGCCGAGATAATCCATCCACCTCACAGGTGTGGCATATCAAGATGCTGATTAGACAGCATGATTATTGCACAGGTGTGCCTTAGGCTGGCCACAATAAAAGGCCACTCTAAAATGTGCAGTTTTACTGTATTGGGGGGTCCGGGGGGGTCCGAAAACCAGTCAGTATCTGGTGTGACCACCATTTGCCTCACGCAGTGCAACACATCTCCTTCGCATAGAGTTGATCAGGTTGTTGATTGTGGCCTGTGGAATGTTGGTCCACTCCTCTTCAATGGCTGTGCGAAGTTGCTGGATATTGGCAGGAACTGGAACACGCTGTCGTATACGCCGATCCAGAGCATCCCAAACATGCTCAATGGGTGACATGTCCGGTGAGTATGCTGGCCATGCAAGAACTGGGATGTTTTCAGCTTCCAGGAATTGTGTACAGATCCTTGCAACATGGGGCCGTGCATTATCATGCTGCAACATGAGGTGATGGTCGTGGATGAATGGCACAACAATGGGCCTCAGGATCTCGTCACGGTATCTCTGTGCATTCAAAATGCCATCAATAAAATGCAGCTGTGTTCGTTGTCCATAACATACGCCTGCCCATACCATAACCCCACCGCCACCATGGGCCACTCGATCCACAACGTTGACATCAGCAAACCGCTCACCCACACGACGCCATACACGCTGTCTGCCATCTGCCCTGTACAGTGAAAACCGGGATTCATCCGTGAAGAGAACACCTCTCCAAAGTGCCAGACGCCATCGAATGTGAGCATTTGCCCACTTAAGTCGGTTACGACGACGAACTGCATTCAGGTCGAGACCCCGATGAGGACGACGAGCATGCAGATGAGCTTTCCTGAGACGGTTTCTGACAGTTTGTGCAGGAATTCTTTGGTTATGCAAACCGATTGTTGCAGTAGCTGTCCGGGTGGCTGGTCTCAGACGATCTTGGAGGTGAAGATGCTGGATGTGGAGGTCCTGGGCTGGTGTGGTTACACGTGGTCTGTGGTTGTGAGGCCGTTTGAATGTACTGCCAAATTCTCTGAAACGCCTTTGGAGACGGCTAATGGTAGATAAATGAACATTCAATTCACGGGCAACAGCTCTGGTGGACATTCCTGCAGTCAGCATGCCAATTGCACGCTCCTTCAAAACTTGCAACATTTGTGGCATTGTGCGGTGTGATACAACTGCACATTTTAGAGTGGCCTTTTATTGTGGCCAGCCTAAGGCACACCTGTGCAATATTGATATGCCACACCTGTGAGGTGGATGGATTATCTCGGCAAAGGAGAAGTGCTCACTAACACAGATTTAGACAGATTTGTGAACAATATTTGAGAGAAATAGGCCTTTTGTGTGCATAGAAAAAGTCTTAGATCTTTGAGTTCAGCTCATGAAAAATGGGGGCAAAAACAAAAGTGTTGCATTTATAATTTTGTTCACAAAGCACTGAACAAAGCATGCTTGTGTTTATGACTATAACTAAGCTTCTGTTCGCGAATATCTGCTCTGGTGTAAATGTTTTGAATGTGTTATACCCGGTCATTGGTGTTTGCGATCATCTGAGGTGTAAGTACCTCTTGGTGGTATACTAAATATATAAACAACTAAGCAGTTGAGTTTTGCTATACAGTATATATTGCTTCATCTACGTGATATTTGAACTACTTCATGTTCCTATTAAAATTACAGCAAATGGGTCATTTCTCAGCAGAAGACAAGCTTAACACAACACTCATTGAATCTTTGGGCCTGTTTACACCTGGTAATTTCATGCGTTTTCGCTGATCGGATATCTATCTGATTTGTTAAAACGTTTCCATTTACACTTGGCCAAATAAATGTGTCGTCGCAAAACGGATATAAATCCAATCTTGAATTCCCGCGCTATATTTAAATTCAACGGAGTTCATGTCAACGAAATTAAAAGATAAGAGCTGCATTTTATTAATTATCAACTCATTTCAAGATCAATGACCGCAATAGGAGAGCGCGCGGCATCAGCACTGGAAAGATAAGTTTGTCTTACTACTTTTAATGAAGATGATTGTGTGTTGAACGTCTGCGTATTACTTTGTTTCATTCGCGGCAGTTTGCACGTCGGCTTGATGAAGAGATACTCAGCTACTCGTCCACTGCGATGCGTGTTGCATTAGCGCAGTCATATCTGACTATAATGTCATATAGCCTATAACACGCTCTCACACGTTTATTATTTTAACATTATGGGAGGAGTAACATTTACATATGTGGTTTCAACAACCAGATGCATTTACACTTGTCCAGTTTCGTCTGGAATGCGACCCAGACCACCTCCTGAAGTGGTTTGAGCGATTGGATTTATATCCGTCTCGAATGCGTTTTGGAGGGCATTTACACCTGGCCTTTTCACGATCGGATATCTATTATGTTCACAGATTCAATTTAATTATTATTTGCTAATTGTAGCCAGGAATGCCGTTTCTTTGGTTTCCGAAGGTTAAATAACAAGCTGAACATGGGAGCTGACAGCACTCTCATCTCTGAAGCAGATCAGATTTAGGTTTATTATTACACAACTCTTTAGCATAAAATTATGTTATTAATGCTGCAGATGTAATGAAACCGAATCCTTATATAAGCTCTTTTGTAGTGTCATTGCTGCACTGAAAGCACATGGATAACATTGCTTCCATAAAGTGAAGTGGCACACATCTCACATGATCCACTAGCTGAAGGACTTGAGAGGTTTCAGACAAGCGGGTGGAATGTGATTTTAGTTTCACATATGAGTAGGTTTGATAGAGTCTGCTGGAATGAAAACCACAAGTCTTTCATCACTGTTGGACAAGTCTTGTTCCCGTCTTCCACCGTTTATAATGAGTGTGTTCAAAAGACTATGTATTTCACTGTTCAAAGCACCATGCATGTACTTGTGCTTTTGTAGCTGTTTTTATGCTGTGATGTCAAGCTGATTTGCTTGTCATGTAAATGTAATGTCAGATTAGAAATATCTCCAAACATGTATTTGCAAACTTTTAAAATCTCTATTTAATTTACTTCATCAAACAATAGTGTGAGTGACTCAAAGTGAACATATTGTAGAAAATGTTCTATTATTCCTTATAGACAAGTAGAGACCTATCTAGAGACCTTATTTTGCACAGTTTTGCACTCCACTGTATACATCTGTTCTTATAGTCTCTTTCTGAATTTTGTATCTGAACACGACTCTCCCTTAGTTTTTTTTTATTTTTTTGTCTTTTGCCTTCTGTTTCCTTGTCCTACCTCATTTAAATGTATTTTCATTAATATTTTGATATTAACATTCCTTTTACTTGAAAATACAGTGCATGTTGTGATTAAAAGTGTAGCAAAGGGCTGTACATCAATTCCCACATGATATAGAAGTCTTAAGGCATGGCAGCAAATAACGGCTCAATTAATTAAAAGAAAACAAATCTTGCCAAATAATACTTGCTGAGAGCCTTTGGTACAGGACACAGAAACAGCTGGGCAAAGCACAACATGGAACAGAACACAGGGTCTCCTTAAACGAACAGATAAAATACATGTTTTATCTTGAAATTCATCTTAAAACCGCAGCACTCATGGTGTAAGATGCTAAAAAACATCAAGATGCGACAGATCAGCCAAAGCTATTTGTGTTTGCAAAGTACATAGACCATCAATTAAAAAACATTGTATATAGCATTCAATACTGTATCCTATTGTAGCTATACTCTAACAGATTGACAAATAAAATAGATTTCTATGGATTCTGGGACAAAGATAGACAAATAGTAGCTGAAAGTGATAGTGGTAGACTTCCAAAGTCACTTTTTTGTCATTATTGAGTTTTATTGGTATCCCAAAATAAGTTAATGTTTGTTTTCTCCACAAATGTTGATATTTATTTAATTAATGATTAATTTGAATAACCGAATAATTCACAATGTATTTACAGCCCTACCATTGGCAGCTCCAGTGATTCTCAGAGAGGCAAGAACAACGATTGCCTGCCTCAAGTTCATTTTACATGCAGAGGAAGTTGATTTGTATGTAACCTGAGTGGAATATAACCTCATAATCCAAATGCTGATGAGTTTTTACAGCGCCTAGAGCTTCTTCTCTTACAGCCTGAGGGAGGAAAATGGGTGGAAAGATTAAAAGTTTGGAGAAATACAAGGTGAGCGAAACTGATGAAGATATGTTAAATGGAAAGCATTTGGGTTTTTGGCAATCTGGAAATGTTGGATGTGAATGGAAAGCCAACCTGCCTAACTCCCACTTCAACCTACTTCCTGATGCAGGAGGCAGCATGCTTAGTTTTTATTTGAGCTGTTGGGCTATCAAATACCCTTTCTTTTGCTTGAATGCTGTAACCCACAAACAAAATGGCGAACATAATTGCGTAATGAATCTTAAAGTACTCTGCCAAGCGTTAACTAGCTCTTAGTACAAGCAAGCTACAACATGATTACAGCGCATTTCATTTCAGCCATAATAACGTTTCATTACCACAAAATCCCAAATCAAGACCTCTGTTTACATGAGAGATGATGCAGTCACCCCAATGAAATAACAGACATAAAGAAAACTGTGCTCATCGTTCTAGATAGCATTTGAGAGTTTGCAATAATATGTCCCCTGATGTGAGGGCACAAAATTCCTTTTGACAGCTATGAAATACAGTAAACCCCTGCCTGCTGCGAGCAAGTATTTATCTTTAAAGCCTCACAATTTGATGCCACGAATGTTTAAAAGTGATGACAAGCTTTCTTTTTTTATACCTTGAACAAAATATAATTTCATGCTGGATTAACTGTATTGACCAGCTGGAGGGCAAAATAATTTATGTGCATGCGTCTCAGGGTTGCAAGATCTTCATTAGGTCATCTCTATTTTGTGGTGAATGTGGGTATGAATGTGTATTTGTGTTTACGCAAGGACAATGGAAACATTCCCAGGTTACATTTCACCCCAAAACCGAAAGAAAAAGAGTTAGCATCAAGAAAAGTGATTTACCCATACATGCATGGGACGTGATAAAGATTTAGTATTAATCACATGCTAGGGGTTGCCACGATATTCTGCTTTCAAATATTTGACAATATTTACATAATTTCTGTCGAGAAGAGGGTTTTAAACAATCATAGTCACATATTTGTTAAATAACATTTCATTTATTTACATCAAAATACTAAATTCAGTTTGTGTGTTTGTTTTTGAGAAAATGTAAGTGGCACTTGTTTTATTGTTAACTGTAATTCTGAACATTTAACAATAGCACAACCTTCCTCAACAAAGCTGCATGATTTGAGGAATCATGCATGTCTTTAGCACAAATTCTGTGGGATGCATTACACATTGAAGTTTAATATGTGTATGGGTTTCTCCAACAAATATGTGCAACATTTATCTTGCCTTAGAAAGCATTACCAATAAAGAATAGAATGTAAAAAAAAATGACTTGCATGTCTCTTAAAAGTGAGAATGACCACTGTTGCCTGTCAGAGTTGTAAAAGGTCCAGGATTGATGAGGAATTGTGTAAGTATGAAGAGACATCATTGGTCTATCGCCAACTCAGTCATCCGCCAGCTCGCTCTCTCCCGCTACTCGCGATCTGTTCAGCTGGCTCTTCTGCCAGACATCAACACAAATATACACACACTGCCTGTAAATACTGTACAGTGAGAAATGGCATACTGCACTCATCCAGTCATCATGAATCATATCCCCTAAGAAAGTGTATAGAAGCAACGGTAACACTTTAGAATAGGGGTCCAGAATAATGCATTAGTTAAGTTATATATGTGAAACACTGTTTCCCTTTCAGTGGGTCACTCCCGACGTCACGTCGGATGACCGACGAATTGGGATCTCGCTTAGAGAGACCAATCTACTTTGAGTGTAAACTAAACGAGCCAATGCACATTGGCATGCGATTATTGCATCCAGCTGCCGCACGTGCCTGGGCATCTAGCACACTGAGGTGGCGTTTGTGGATAAGTCATGTTCTCATTGCGGGAAGATGTTCATCTCGGAGTCGCGGGCTAAGCTCCGTTTCCTCAAAGGTAATGGAGCTACCAATGGAACGTGCTGGGCCCTCTACAAGGAGCGTACCAGCCATATCCTTTGGCGCTCCTCCCAACGACCAGATGTCGATCGCTGCATCGGAGGGTGAGCCAGAGCTTTCTGGAGAGGAAGATTCGGCTGCGCTGCTGTCCTCCGGGACAACGGCTATGCTTTCCCGAGCCGCCGTGGGGGTAGGGCTCGAGTGGAGACTCCCACCGTGTCCCGAGCCCTCAAGCGCTACGAGCGACGAAGGTTACGGCGCAGTCTCTGGGTCATGCGATGTCCACTATCGTGGTCCAGGAGCGCCATTTCTGGCTCTGTCTGGCCGACATGCGCGAGACGGACAAGACACGATTCTTGAACATTGCTGCGGTTCGCGTCCGAAGGACGAGCATATCAGTACAAGGTCCTGCCCTCCGGGCTGTCCCTGTCGCCCCAGGTCTTCACGTAAGTTGTGGAGGCATCCCTTATTCCCCTGAGAGAACAGGGCATTCTCAACTACCTAGATGACTGGCTCATATTAGCTCAGTCTCAGGATCAGTTGTGCGAACACAGGGACTTGGTGCTCTCGCACCTCAGCCAGTTGGGCCTTCGGGTCAACTGAGAAAAGAGCAAACTCTTCCCGATGCAGAGGATCTCTTTTCTCAGTATGGAGTTGGACTCGGTCGAACAGACAGCATGCCTCACGCAGGAACGTGCTCAGTCGGTGTTGAACT
>NW_015637534.1:22235-25439 GCF_001515625.1 Sinocyclocheilus rhinocerous
CGGCCCCCCTCTATACCCTCTTGGGACCTGACTCTAGTGCTCACAGCACTACAGCAGGGCCCATTTGAGCCTTTGCGGACAGTCGAACTGAAGTTTCTGTTAATGAAAACTCTGCTCCTGCTTGCACTGGCTTCCATCAAGAGGGTAGGGGACCTGCACGCATTTTTGGTCGACTATTCGTGCCTAGAGTTCGGGCCGGCCGATTCCCAGGTAACCCTGAGGCCCGGCCCGGCTATGTGCCCAAGGTTCCCACTACTCCCTTCAGGGATCTGGTGGTGAGCCTGCAAGCGCTGCCCCCGGAGGAGGCAGACCCAGCCCTTCGTCGGTCATCCGACGTGACGTCTCCGTTCCCTCCTTCAGGGAACGAGGGTTACCATACGTAACCGAGACGATCTCTGTGGTGTTATCAAATCACTTATCTGTTTGTATGACTCCAACATAACAACAATGCTTCAACCAATGGCATGAGTAACATTAAAAAAAACATTCATGGTCATTAATTGAATTTAAACTGTCATCATTGATTTATTTGCACTCAGACTTGTTCATTTAGCCAATAGAGCTAACAGCAATATCAAAACAGACAAAAAATAATTAATAGACATTTTTAGGAAAAAGCAACTTAGCATGTTTCCTCAGATTTAAGGCAAACTTTTGAAGCCATACATTTGCCTGATGAAAGCTATAACTGAAGCTGAAAAGCACACGTTTAAGCTTCCGTTTACCAGATTTAATGTGCTTAAGATGGAAGAAAATAGAATGCAAAAATGTAATGAGTACTTTTCAAGTAGAAATAAAATCGTAAAGAATAAAAGTACTGTTTTTCAATCGGAAATGCAATCAAGTAAACGTACAAGTATTCGGTGTAAATTGCACTTAAGTACAAATCCTTTCAAAATTATATTTACAGTAATCAATTATAAAAGACAAAGGGAGTGTTCAATAACCTGTATGAAAACAATCATTATGTTTGAAATTTTGTTGACGCTAGGGCCACAGAAATTACTTTTCTCACCTTGAGATACATTTTAATAACAAAATTTATATCTCAAACTTTAAAGTTCTTGAAATACTTATTAACTGTCAACATACCAGACCCGATCATGTTACTTTTGCCATCCCCACTTTTATGTCTAGCATAAATCTACAGTATATATTTTTCAATTAGCGCTCAGGCATGATGCTGGCGTGGAGGGTGGTGTTGTCTGTCAGCGGTATGACTGGCACTCTTTGGCCTCTTGCCTAGACGTGTTCACCCACCCTAGTGCTGTTCAGGTGGGCAATGAGGGATGATTTATCGACGCCGTCCTTATGTATGCTGACCCACGCAGTGCAGGAACAGAAGCTAAAGCAGCAGGGTTGGAGCCCGCTGTGAAGCCATTTTCCAGCAATTAAACTGCACTGGTACTTCACGGCCATTGGCCGCTGAACAAGAAAAGCTGCAGGGTATATGCAAAGGTGACATTAAGATGCTATTGAACAAATCTACTGACGTAAATCAAGAGAAAAAGTTTGAAATTCCCATTCATATGATTCAAATCATGCACCCTATTTATGAGCAATAGTAGAGACTAATAACACATTTGACAGTGGCCTAAACTGCTGGAATTCTGTGCAGACTATATACAGTATATATATATATATATAGTAAAAAACACACACACACACACAGCGGGTAAAATAATTATTGAACACATCACCATTTTTCTCAGTAAATATATTTCTAAAGGTGCTGTTGACATGAAATTTTCACCAGATATCGGTAGCAACCCAAGTAATCCATACATACAAAGAAAAATAAGTTCAGAAATTAAGTTCTGTGTAATAAAGTGGAATGACCCAGGGAAAAAGTATTGAACACATGAAGAAAGGGAGGTGCAAAAAGGCATGGAAAGCCAAGACACCAGCTGAAATCTATCAGTAATTATAAAGCAATCCTTCTCCTTGTCAGTGGAAATTAATATTAGCTGGTTTAGTCCCAACTGATGGCCTATGAAAAGGTGTATCATTACCAACGTGTCACACAAGAAACATTTCATGATGGGTAAAAGCAAAGAGCTTTCTCGAGACCTTCGCAACCTTATTGTTGCAAAACATACTGATGGCACTGGTTACAGAAGGATTTCTATACTTCTGAATGTTCCAGTGAGCACTGTTGGGGCCATAATCCGGAAGTGGAAAGAACATAATTTCACCAAAAACCAGCCACGACCAGGTGCTCCTCACAAAATTTCTGACAGATGAGTGAAAAAAATTATCAGAAGAGTTTTCTAAGAGCCAAGGACCATTTGTGGAGATCTTCAGAAAGACCTGGAATTAGCAGGTACAATTGTTTCAAAGAAAAGTAATGCACTCAGCCGCCATGGCCTGTATGCACGCTCAGTCGCCGTGATTTTGCCAAGTAAGACATGTTCCTGGATCAACATCTTTTGTTGATCCTGGATCAACATAACTGTCCAAAAATATAGACTTAACCCAATCCCAATCCCTACCCCTAAACCTAACCCTACCCATAATTTATTCCTAAAAACAGTGTGAAATGATTGCTGATTAACACGGGTGTAGAAGCAGCTAACCCTGATTGTATGCCTACAACAGATCTTTCCTGAAAAGTTATCCCTCAATTCTGATTGGTTGATAGGAATGTTGTTCCAGGATCAACAAGGATGTTGATCCATGTTGTACTTGGTGAAATCACAGTCACCATGCAAGACTCGAGAAGAAAAAGCATGTTGAAGCTCGTTTAAAGTTTGCTGCACCACATTTAGACAAGCCTGTGAAATACTGGGAGAATATAGTCTGGTCCGATGACACCAAAATTAAACTCTTTGGATGCCATAATACATACCATGTTTGGAGGTCAAATGGCACTGCACATCAGCCCAAAAACATCATGGTGTAGCACTGGCAAAATTCATATAATTGAAGGAAGGGTTAGGTATGTACCGAGACATTCTTGATAAAAATCTGCTGCCATCTACCAGGATGATGAAGATGAAACAAGGGTGGATGTTTCAGCAAGACAATGATCCCAAACACAGCCAAGGAAACTCTCATTTGGTTTCAGAAAAAGAAAATAAAGCTGCTAGAATGGCCCAGCCAATGACCTTACTTGAATCCAATAGAAAATCTATGGAAAGAACTACAGATCAGAGTTCATAGAAGAGGCCCACAAAACCTTCAAGATTTGAAGACTGTTTGTGT
>NW_015637534.1:26856-30178 GCF_001515625.1 Sinocyclocheilus rhinocerous
ATGTACCGAGACATTCTTGATAAAAATCTGCTGCCATCTACCAGGATGATGAAGATGAAATGAGGGTGGACATTCCAGCGAGACAATGATACCAAACACACAGCCAAGGAAACTCTCATTTGGTTTCAGAGAAAGAAAGTAAAGCTGCTAGAATGGCCCAGCCAATGACCTTACTTGAATCCAATAGAAAATCTATGGAAAGAACTACAGATCAGAGTTCATTGAAGAGGCCCACAGAACCTTCAAGATTTGAAGACTGTTTGTGTGGAAGAATGGGCCAAAATCACACTTGAGCAATGCATGCGACTAGTTTCTCCATACAAGAGGCGTCTTGAAGCTGTGATTAACAACAAAGGCTTTTGTACAAAGTAATAAATACATTTCAGTAAGGGTGTTCAATGCTTTTCACTGGGTAATTCAATTTTATTACACAGAACTTAATTTCTGAACTTATTTGTTTTGTTTTCTTTGTATGCATACAAAGAAAAATAAGTTCAGAAATTAAGTTCTGTGTAATAAAGTGGAATGACCCAGGGAAAAAGTATTGAACACATGAAGAAAGGGAGGTGCAAAAAGGCATGGAAAGCCAAGACACCAGCTGAAATCTATCAGTAATTATAAAGCAATCCTTCTCCTTGTCAGTGGAAATTAATATTAGCTGGTTTAGTCCCAACTGATGGCCTATGAAAAGGTGTATCATTACCAACGTGTCACACAAGAAACATTTCATGATGGGTAAAAGCAAAGAGCTTTCTCGAGACCTTCGCAACCTTATTGTTGCAAAACATACTGATGGCACTGGTTACAGAAGGATTTCTATACTTCTGAATGTTCCAGTGAGCACTGTTGGGGCCATAATCCGGAAGTGGAAAGAACATAATTTCACCAAAAACCAGCCACGACCAGGTGCTCCTCACAAAATTTCTGACAGATGAGTTTTCTAAGAGCCAAGGACCATTTGTGGAGATCTTCAGAAAGACCTGGAATTAGCAGGTACAATTGTTTCAAAGAAAAGTAATGCACTCAGCCGCCATGGCCTGTATGCACGCTCAGTCGCCGTGATTTTGCCAAGTAAGACATGTTCCTGGATCAACATCTTTTGTTGATCCTGGATCAACATAACTGTCCAAAAATATAGACTTAACCCAATCCCAATCCCTACCCCTAAACCTAACCCTACCCATAATTTATTCCTAAAAACAGTGTGAAATGATTGCTGATTAACACGGGTGTAGAAGCAGCTAACCCTGATTGTATGCCTACAACAGATCTTTCCTGAAAAGTTATCCCTCAATTCTGATTGGTTGATAGGAATGTTGTTCCAGGATCAACAAGGATGTTGATCCATGTTGTACTTGGTGAAATCACAGTCACCATGCAAGACTCGAGAAGAAAAAGCATGTTGAAGCTCGTTTAAAGTTTGCTGCACCACATTTAGACAAGCCTGTGAAATACTGGGAGAATATAGTCTGGTCCGATGACACCAAAATTAAACTCTTTGGATGCCATAATACATACCATGTTTGGAGGTCAAATGGCACTGCACATCAGCCCAAAAACATCATGGTGTAGCACTGGCAAAATTCATATAATTGAAGGAAGGGTTAGGTATGTACCGAGACATTCTTGATAAAAATCTGCTGCCATCTACCAGGATGATGAAGATGAAACAAGGGTGGATGTTTCAGCAAGACAATGATCCCAAACACAGCCAAGGAAACTCTCATTTGGTTTCAGAAAAAGAAAATAAAGCTGCTAGAATGGCCCAGCCAATGACCTTACTTGAATCCAATAGAAAATCTATGGAAAGAACTACAGATCAGAGTTCATTGAAGAGGCCCACAGAACCTTCAAGATTTGAAGACTGTTTGTGTGGAAGAATGGGCCAAAATCACACTTGAGCAATGCATGCGACTAGTTTCTCCATACAAGAGGCGTCTTGAAGCTGTGATTAACAACAAAGGCTTTTGTACAAAGTAATAAATACATTTCAGTAAGGGTGTTCAATGCTTTTCACTGGGTAATTCAATTTTATTACACAGAACTTAATTTCTGAACTTATTTGTTTTCTTTGTATGTATGGATTACTTGGGTTTAGTGTTGCTTTCGTCAACGAAAATTATGACTAAATATCGTCGTCAACGAACCTTTATCACGTGACGAAAACGAGACAAGACGAGACGAAAATGCTGGTCATGTGACAATGACTATAATTAAATGTATAATGCAATATCGTTGACGAATAAAAACGAGACTAAATGTGGTTTACAAAATAAAAACTATGCTAAAATGTCTCTTCATTTTCGTTGACCAAAACGAGACGAAACGAAATGTTATAACGTTATTTCGTCTCGCTCAGACTTTTAGTTGACTAAAACTTGACTAGACTAAAAAGAGTATGAACGTGACTAAAACTAATAAAAACTAAAATGACAGTTTCACACAAAGACTAGGCTAAAACTAAAATTAAAACAGGCCGCCAAAAACAATACTACTTGGGTTGTTACCGACGTCAGGTGAACATTTCATATCAACAGCACCTTTAGAAATATATTTACTGAGAAAAATGGTGACTGTTCAATACTTATTTTACCCCTAATATATGCAGAGGCGTCATGCCCATTCAAAGTGAGGGGGCACGTGCCCCCTTAGATTTTTGAGCCAAGTGGATTTTGAATGCAGCTTCCAATAGACAAAAAATAGCCGATTAATATTTTCAATATTTAATACAATCACTCCGGTGTGATTATAACGTTCAGTGCGTCATATCATCAGCTGCTAAATTCGAATCTGTGTTCGCTGGCTGGCGCTGAGCCAGAGACAGACGCTTTTTACAGCACTGCGCATTAACCAATCACACACGATGCTGTTGAGCTTATGAATGCATTGACCAATCAGAGAAGTTCAGATGAGTCATCGCTAAAATGCCAGTGTTTTCTTCACTCGTTCGCTGACTGTATACCTCTTTCTGGCGAATACTCTTGTCAGAAACAACAAAGGGCAAATGAGTGTATGAATCTGTAAGATATTAATTTCATAGTGTAAACAGCTTCAGTGATTTTAATGGGAGTTTTTGAGAGTGCATGAACTAGACTGTCAATGAAAATGTTCTTTGATAATGTAAATGTTCTTTGCTCTTTTTGAAAGTGTTATGATTAGTAGCCTAATTGAATTAAAATGTTTTTATTCACATTAACTTTCAATGTTAAATTCACATTAAATATAAAGTCAGTCGTATTAAAAATATGTTATGGCATGACACCCATATCTGTTAAGTAAACAGACAGGTTTTTATGCATAGTTAATAGACTACATTATTAGG
>NW_015637534.1:32031-43055 GCF_001515625.1 Sinocyclocheilus rhinocerous
AAAAAAAGTGCAGATGTGCATACGATGTAAGTAAGATATTAATTTCATAGTGTAAACAGCTTCAGTGATTTTAATGGGAGTTTTTGAGAGTGCATGAACTAGACTGTCAATGAAAATGTTCTTTGATAATGTAAATGTTCTTTGCTCTTTTTGAAAGTGTTATGATTAGTAGCCTAATTGAATTACAATGTTTTTATTCACATTAACTTTCAATGTTAAATTCACATTAAATATAAAGTCAGTCGTATTAAAACTATGTTATGGCATGACACCCATATCTGTTAAGTAAACAGACAGGTTTTTATGCATAGTTAATAGACTACATTATTAGGTTACTTTGACCACCGTCCACTATAGATCAACATCTATAAAGGTGAGAATCAAGATATTTCATGATATAGTTAATGCGTTTGGGAATGTTTCGAATAAACAGGAAAAACTAAATAAAACAAGTGCTATCGTGGCTGCAGTTTGTCACATGACGACCCCCCAACTCGTGCCCCCTCAAAAATAAAAATGCATATAAAATAATGCATTTTTCATATAAAACGCCCCTGGCTATATGTACAGGTGCATCTCAATAAATTACAATGTCGTGGAAAAGTTCATTTATTTCAGTAATTCAACTCAAATTGTGAAACTCGTGTATTAAATAAATTCAGTGTACACAGACTGAAGTAGTTTAAGTCTTTGGTCCTTTTAATTGTGATGATTTTGGCTCACATTTAACAAAAACCAATCAATTCACTATCTCAACAAATTAGAACACTTCATAAGACCAATAAAAAAAACATTGTTAGTGAATTGTTGGCCTTCTGGAAAGTATGTTCATTTAATGTACATGTACTCAATACTTGGTAGGGGCTCCTTTTGCTTTAATTACTGCCTCAACTCGGCATGGCATGGAGGTGATCAGTTTGTGGCACTGCTGACGTGGTATGGAAGCCCAGGTTTCTTTGACAGTGACCTTCAGCTCATCTGCATTTTTTGGTCTCTTGTTTCTCATTTTCCTCTTGACAATACCCCAGAGATTCTCTATGGGGTTCAGGTCTGGTGAGTTTGCTGGCCAGTCAAGCACACCAACACCATGGTCATTTAACCAACTTTTGGTGCTTTTGGCAGTGTGAGCAGGTGCCAAATCCTGCTGGAAAATGAAATCAGCATCTTCAAAAAGCTGCTCAGCAGAAGGAAGCATGAAGTGCTCCAAAATGTCTTGGTAAACGGGTGCAGTGACATTGGTTTTCAAAAAACACAATGGACCAACACCAGCAGATGACATTGCACCCCAAATCATCACAGACTGTGGAAACTTAACACTGGACTTCAAGCAACGTGGGCTATGAGCTTCTCCACCCTTCCTCCAGCTGTGAGGGTTTTATATTCTTAAAAAAAAAAAAAAAAAAAAAGCTATATTCTGCTTAATTTCGCATCAGTGATGTAGGAAAATCCAGTCAAGGATGCATTATTTGGAAAAACATTGTTTACTCAATGTATTCTAAGGAATGCAGAATACATATAACAGAAAGCATGAATCTTGGTTCACAACATTTTATGCTTTTCAGGCAATCCAATTATTCAAATATGAAATCTATTTTTTATGAGCTGTTCAGAGTGAGAGACTGTCATGCAACAAGCAAATGTTATTAATAATAAAAAAAAATTATTAAGTTCTAAAGCCTGGAAATTCAAATGGCAATAACAATTATTTCACCTATGAAATGCTTTGTCAACAACAAGACGCTGTAGTAACAAAAAATAGCATTTTATCCTGTTCATACAGACAACATTACAACAAAACACAGACATTTGGTTCATCATACTGTAATCGCACCATACATGTGATATATTTGCTAAAATCTGAAGTGCTAAATGTATGGTTTTATGGCCCTATAATCACAATGTGCACAATAATGAAATCATGTGTGTGGAAACTGAGTGTGAGCTAATAATATGCACGAGATGCCTTCATAATCGACAGTTTTCTTCATGACCATCTGTTGCCGGAAAGTTATTTGCACCTGCTATAGTCAAAGTCCGAATCTAACAAGCGATGGAGCGTTGTGGCTCTCTCCTATTTAATTATTCCCAACAACTGTCATAGCCTCTGATGTACAGACAGGCTGAATACACAGAACAGATGGCTCCGTATAACTAAGGTTGACTTAGTTTATGAAGACCCCTATTAAGCAAATCAAGAGCTAGGATGAAATTGAGAATAGATTACGCTTGGACTTCCTTTGTCCAATGTCAGTTTGCAATAGAAAAGTGACATTTTTTTATTACACTCTATATCACTAAAGAGTCTGCTCCGTTCTGAAAGACACAAAACGTGATTGTAAATTCAACAAAAGAACTTCCTGGCCATGAGAAAAAAAAATAGATAGATCTGCTATGGCAGTGTTTCTCAAACCTTTCCTGCCAGACCCCCACTACTGCACATTTTGGAGCTCATTAGTAGAGACTTCAAGACTTGAATTGGGTGTGACCAAGAGGGAGACATCCAAAATGTGCAGCGGTGGGGGATCTGCAGGACAGGTTTGAGAAGCACTGCTGCTATGCTGCTGCTGCTGTTATTGACACTGATGTTGATTATTACTGCTACAGAACAAGTACAGAGATTTGCTACTGCAAATACATACACAGAAAAGCTGCTGTGACAATGTAAGGCATTCTGTTGATGCACAAATCGCCATACATTAAATTATCCATAGCAGAATTAAACAGTAGGGCTGTGACAATAAATCGATGCATCACGAATCGAGAAATGATTCTGCATCGATTCTGTGATTTTCTGAATGCATCGCGATACTCTCTTGAATTGATTCTGAGATAAGTTTTATGAAGTTAATCTTGCGTCATAAAATCATAAAAGCCGAGGTGCAAGTACATTTAACCACTTACATTACGCAGTCGAACGCTCAAGCGCTCTTCTTCGTGAGCATTTATGTGTGCGGTTAAAAAGTAGCCTACAGTGCCATCTGCTGTTGAAAACTAAGCTCAGAATCAATTCCAGAGAGAATTGTGATGCATTCGCAAAAATCTCAGAATCGATCCACAAATCGCAATGCATCGATTTATCGTTCCAGTCCTACTAAACAGGTGGAGCTGGGGGAGGTGGAGGGTCTCTGCAAGACTTGCTTACAGCAAACACAAATATTAAGCAGTAAGCCCATTGGTTGCAGATGCAACAGAGACCAGTCATCTTGTGCCATGTAATGATGATGTCATAGTTTGCAGATTGCAATCAGCCTGTGCCATATAGAGTTTCATGACAGAACTAGGCAAACTGTTAATAGCTATGCCTCATTTCGAAGACTGCACCTGAAGATCACATTTGTCCACCGCATGTGTCGTTAAGTATGTCTCATGTCATTTTAAAATTCTTTATTGACACAAAATATTTTTTTTTTTTTTTTTTCATGGAATTACTATTTCAAATATGTAGAAAAGAATAATTCTTATTTTAAACTAAGGAGTTCGTTTTGAGTTTTGAAACTTGCAGTGTTTTTTTTTTTTTTTTTTTCATGGAATTACTATTTCAAATATGTAGAAAAGAATAATTCTTATTTTAAACTAAGGAGTTCGTTTTGAGTTTTGAAACTTGCAGTGTTTTTTTTTTTTTTTTTGTATATTAGGCTTGTTTGAGATGAGCAAAATCTGCGCAGAACCGATCACCGGTGATCACCGCGAGATGCATGCCGGTTAGAAAAGTGTCCGAGTTGTCATGATGTCATGCTAACGTGTGTCAAAAAACTCTCGCGACGGCGAGGCGGCTGTGTCAGATTGTGCAGTCGAGCGCAGTTGCTCTCCACCGACTGCGCTGATCAAAAGCATGACGGGAAACGACTGACTGATGACACAGCTTAATGCTTATTGGTTCAGACAACTGTGATGCTGCGGTTCTCTTCTAAAATATTTTATTTTTATCTGATTTCATATGATTATGTATTTAAATTATGCATGAATGTTCCCAAACACTATGACAGTGCGATCTCTGTGTGAGATATGTGATTGTTGTCATATTTCTATAAAAATCTAAAATACATGTTTGTATTAAAGTAAAAATGGATGATAATACACCTTTCGTATGGAATTAAATAGCAAGCACTTTGAGTATCTTGTTCATCATATTTATTTTCATATAAAAGCAACAGAACTGAAATTATATCATGTTTATCAGCAACACAGCATGTAAGTGAGAATAACGCGATATCTGCCTTTGATTTCGTTGGTATCTGTTCCCTTCGAGATGTCAGAACTGTCCGTCTTGACTGCGCTTATTTCACTCCTCCCCTCACTGCAGCCGCCTACTCTCGCCTACATTTCAGGCAAGGCGAGGTGCATCTCAAACAAGCCTAATGTCACAGATCGGCCAGGCTCAGCCACCACCCAATCACAGCGAACACCATCACCTGAGTACTGATTGCACGCACCTGTTTGCAATTTGCACTCTCATCAAGACTAATACAAAAGCACACACCTCACATCACTCCAGTGTCCGGTCTCGTTCATACGAAGTGGACTCTCTGTGCTATCCGTGCGATACACTGAACTACCTGCCTGCCTGCTGTACTTATCTCCTGTGTCTCCTCCAGTGTGTTCTCCTGTGTGCCATTCCTTCGTCTATTCCAGTGATCATCTCCGTGGATCTTCTCAGTACTAGTCATCTGAGGTGTGTGCTGTCTTCTGTCCCCCTTCCACGATCTCCTGCGAAACCAGAAACCGTGTTATATTCACCATCTAGACAAAGAACTGCTACAGTGCCTTTATTACTCACCTGCCATTACCATCTGCATCACTTGCTGTTAATAAACAACCAGTTTGTACTCTCATCCTCTTTGTGAGTTTCCTTCCGTAACATGTATATCAAGAACTTATTTTCTCCTGTTATGACCCCTTTAATAAAATAAAATTTTAATGTAAATCTATGTTGTTAATGTTTATTGGGTATTGTGCCTAACATTGGCCGTCAGCTATGACAATCACAAAATAACTATTTCTTAATTTTAAAACTACTGACATGTCTTGTAAAAATAATAGGGCATGAAGTGTTTCTGGGACCACCACCTTGGCATTCTGGTCCATTATGAAGAGGTCTGTTCTAATCTTTTATTAATAAATGCTGAAAAGCATGTATTTTGATGGTCTTCTTTCTACATAACTGGCACATACACCGCTTTCCTTTTATCTATTAATAACAGCTAGCATGGGATGCCACTCAACAAAGGCTGCTTCACTGCATTGTTCCGTGTTCTTTTTTGAGTCATTCCAAATGCACATACTATAGTGAGTCCATACACTGTACTTAACTGACCTGTGTACAGGGTTTTTCTAAAGCGTTTCATAATTGTGTGGTGGTGATTAATATTTCAGATTTCTTTTAATCAAGTCGTGGCCACAGGACATTACTGACGTTTCATGCATTTGACACTTTGATAAGGACATTTCATGTCCCTTCATGTTTCGCTGTGTTGACTTAAAAGATAATAAAGCCTCTCTGGAATACTGAAGTCTGTTGCTGCATTGCTCTTTCTGGTATGATTGTTGTCTCAGGGTGAGGTACAAGTAGCGGTGAGCGATCTGCACAGTGCTGATAACAAACACATGCAGCGCACGTTCAGAACATGCTCAATCTTATTTTCTCACAACAGTCAATTTGTCCCAGTTCCATCATACACCTCTCTGTGTTTAGCTGCTGCGCTGTAGATATAGTGACGCACTTAAGCCACACTTAAAATGTATGAATGTCAATGCATTAGATAACGAAATATCGCTTTAGTGGAACATGCTCATAGTTATTACGAAGATCACCTCTGCTAGGACACCTGTGTGAACTTGAGGCTCGCTGCAGCTTCCAAACAGTCATGGAACCTTAAAAGTGACTTATTTGGAGCACTTTACATAGTCGTGCAACTTAATGTGTCACAGAAATAGCACTCCGGGGGCAAACCGCACAAGAGACTTGACTCACAACAGATTTCAATACATGCAACCTGATAGGAATCATACTGTAAAAACATCAATAAACATTGCACTCAAAATCTGTTTTAAACTATTTTAAACACTTGCTATTACTTTACAGAACTGACTGTACTAGTTCAATGAATATCTCTTGTGCAGTTCTCTTTTTATTTATTTATTTGCTTACATAAAGTACATTGTACTTGCCAAAGTGTATTCTGGGATGCATGAGTTAAAATGCATGCAGCCTGATTTATAAAAAATTGTAATTAACAACTACATTTTTTTTTCTTTTTCAGTAAAACTAGCCATTATTAAACACTTTTATGTTAACAAACATCCCAATCTTTAAATGATAAAGCATCTGAGATTTGTTTATGGAATGCATGAGGAGAATCAAATATTCTTAAATATTTATTTCAGGATCTTCATAAGTGTTCTACATTTGGTGTTATATGTTATAAATGCTTTAGTTATAAAATGAATTTATTTACTTGATTATTTTAAATAAATCTTCACTGCATTTAAAATGACAAGTTGTCATGAGCTGAAACTTGTGACATTCATGTGCATCAATAAAATGACCCACCTCAAAACATATTACATGAAATAAAACAAGGGTAGCAATCAACTAACTGATTATTTTAAATAGAATACCAAAATCATCCTGACATCATCATAAGACAACAAGTAAATACATGTGACAATAAAACAGCAACAATGTAAATGAAACTAGCAAACAGTCAAACAATGTGGCCATATGAATCAATTACGCTCCTGTGCACACTGAGAAAAGGACGAATGCTACTGGACCGTTTATTTATTTTTTTCCCCCAGAGTAGGTCTATTTGAAGTAAAACAAATGCATCAATCTAACTCACCCACTGTGCTTGCTGGTTTAAGGGGGAGAAAAGCTAAAAGTACACTCTAAAAAATGCTGGGTTGTTTCAACCCAACTTTGGGTCAAATATGGACTAACCCAACCGTTGATAAGACTGGGTTAAAAAAAAAAACATTAAATCTTTGGATATTTGTATCAGTATTTGTTTGATTTTAGAATAATTTTTACTGTGTCAAGAGCCTGATAACCTTGATTGATTCTTGAGTTTGAAACAAATTATTCATGGATTTTATGTTTATTAAAATATGATCATATCACTTTTGTCAACTGTTAATTAAATTTAAACCAAGATACATAAGACACAGATGTCTTAACAGGCTTGAAAAAGGTACACTTTATTCTTTATTTCACTTCATTTCTTGTTATATTTGCAGCTTTACCTCAGAATTGCTTTTTCTCAAAGGACCAACTTGTCTATAATAGTTCAGTGAAGGGCAGTGGAGCATGCCATCTCTCCCGGAGGTGCATTGTCTATTAATAGGTTTATGGGACATCAAGCACCCTTCCCCCTATTTCCACCAACTCCAGTCCACATTGTCTCAGTGCAGCAGTGCTCTGCCTCCAATGCTGGAAACACTTACAAAGCGTCTCCTGCTATACCTCCAGCCTCAGTGTGCCACTTTCACATCTGCACGTCGCCCGGGGGGATCTTTCTCCAAAGAAACAGGAATAAAAGCTTTTGTGTCTATGACAGTTAAAGGAAGCTGCCTTTTAAATTATTATCTAAGGTTATGATTGACAGACTGAGATGTTTCAGTGCTTTCAGGAATTGCTAGATCAACTCGCTGCACAGAAAATAGAGAAATCTAATTATTTTTCTATGTGTTAACAGAGGGTTAGAAATATATATCTCACAAATATAAAACAACCCTAAATGCTAATGGGGAAATTCACTAAACACTTGATATTTCAGTACAAAATAGTTAATTCACTAATCAACTTTTTTTATTATTAGTTTACACTATACTTTAGAGTATACCTACAATGCTGCATCCTTCACTCAGAACCTATCCTTAAGATTTGCGGCATGCAAATTGTGCTAAACAGATTTTGTGGCCGTGTTTAATGAATCAGATGGTAAAGCAACAGAGACAAAAACAAAAAAACAACTCTATTAGCAGGTGCAATTCATTCTTAGAGATTTACCACCAGCACTATTTTACTAAAACCTCAAATAAAGGTATAAATTTGCTTGTGAAATCTGCAAAATTGCAAGTGTGGGCCAGATGACTTACTACAATTGAATGCATGAATAACCACACATTGAAACAAGTTGGACACCCTCCAAAAGAAGGTGTTTGCATATGATAATTGTTAGCTGTGCCACCTATATTTGTATTATATATTATATGTAAAAAAAAAAAAAAAAGAATACATTTATACTTTTATTAAGCTAGGATCCAATTTAATCAAAAGTGACAAACAAAGTAGAGATTTATAATCATACAGAAGATTCCAGAGTTTTTATGTTTTTATATTGCACAAGCAATGTACTTTTTCTGAATATCAGCACATGTGCGCGAGCATAAATATACTAATAATTTTATACAACAGCGTAGAGCAATACGGTGTTTCATTCCTTGAATGAATCTGTTTTTGAACTAATCAAGTGAGTCAGTGATTCAATGGTCCATTCACTTGTTTCGTTTCTAATTGATCAGCCGTTTTGAATGAATATTTTGATATTAATGATTCAATAAATCATTTATTAAAATAGGGACTTGCTGCCACCTACTGGTGGTTTTATTGTCATCTGTATTTATCCAGTCCTAAACCAGCCAAGGTGCCAGCACATTAAAATAGAAAACAGTTTTGTAATAAAACTGTTTTTGACTTTTTTTATTTTGTGCAGCCTTGGTGAACATAAGAATCGTCTTTCAAAAACATAAAAAATATATATATTTCATGGTACAGTAGTGTTTATTCATTAAAGAAGAGTTGCGCAAACTCATACGGTGTGTTATGCATGAAAATATATGTTTCCTCATAGACTATGATTGTAGATCAGCTCTAGCATTTTTGGACATTATGTCATACATGTAGTTAATCAAGGCCATAATGTTTTATTAGTGTGTAATAGCCTTATTCACGTGTTTGTATGTTTATACATTTTCCGGTGAAGAAGTCAATGTCCTTTGTAAAATGTGTTAACTGCTGGCATTAGTTTATGAATAGCAGATAGCTAAAATATACCCACCATTTGACTTTTACAGTGTTGTTTATAACCTGTTTGTTCTGTGTCATAAATATGCCACTGGAACCTTTTCACGTTATGGCAGCTCTATGACAACACCATTGTCGAAAGGTTCAACCAACCTCCATAACAACCTAAGATATACAACCAGCAGCCATTTTACTTTCACGCCTGACTGTGAACTGCAAACAGTAGCTCTAAAATCCTTGGCCGAATCAGTCTTTCTACAGTACACAGACGGATTTTACACTAAAATACACTTACAAACACTAAATAAATACCAATAAAAAACATGTCATTTTTCTTACAAAATAAATGTTAAAGGGGTCATATGATGCTGCTAAAAAGAACATTATATTGTGTATTTGGTGTAATGAAATGTGTTTATGCGGTTTAAGGTTCAAAAAACACATTATTTTCCACATACTGTACATTATTGTTTCTCCTCTATGCACCGCCTTTCTGAAACACGTCGATTTTTACAAAGCTCATCGGTCTGAAAAGCGAGGTGTGCTGTGATTGGCCAGCTATCCAGTGCGTTGTGATTGGCCGAATACCTCGAGCGTGTGACGGAAATGTTACGCCCCTTACCATATTGTGATGCCCTGTCCGGCCGGAGCGACGAGACAAAAACATTAAAACCCGTTATAAACGAGGCATTCGTTGCATCCAGTGGGGACATAATTATGGATTATAATGACTTATACTGTCTTTTTACGCGTTGCATTGCATCGCGCCGCGTAAACATAAAACCATGTCTGCATTTGTGATCGGAGAAATGACAAACTACAAACGCTACTCTACACTGCTCAAAACTCGCGTTTGAATCATCAGTGGCAAATTCTTTAAATATAAAAAACGTACTTACAGTCTGTGAGTCAGAACAGCTGGCATTGTAGTCTACTCTCCCAGGATCAGGAAACAGTCCTCCATAAAATGCGCTGGACACATCTGAATATTTGGGTTGAACTGTTCTGGAACAGTGTTGTAAATACAACTTAACCACTGATTTCACAACGAAACACACAGAGCTTTCACGACATGGCGGCGGCGGCAACAATACTACTGCAAGAATAAAAGTTATGCCTTCTTTCTTTCTTTTCTTCATTTGGGCGGCGTTATGCAAATCTTCCCACATCGTGATGTAGACATGTGGGGGCGTGTTAGAACGAGCCGTTTTAGGTAGGCGTGGTTGACTCTTAACTTTTATAAAGAATATCTATTTGGATTTGAGACTTTAGTCTTTGCAACTTTACAGATCTTCTTTATGCACCAAGAGCTTGTAACACTCCAAAGAGAAAGGAAAAATTGAAATCGCATCATATGACCCCTTTAACATTGGTTATCCTGAGAAAATAGGTTCTTATTTTTTTCATTAAACATTCCCAAACAACATGTGATGTTGTAGGTGCTGTTTGATCAGATCAGCCTTCTGACCCTAAAACTCAACTGCAGTTCTCCAGCTGTGATACTTGGAGAGTCTTTAGCTACTCAATCTGCCCTCCTCACTGTGCATTAGGACGGTATAGACACACATTCTCTTCCAGGAAGATTTATTTTTTCTGTTGATTGGTCTTAATTAGTGCTCTGGTGGTGGAAATGGGAATTTACAATGCTTTAGCTCTTTCCTTACAGCCTCTTTCTAATTTGTGAAGCTCAACAATTTTTTTGTTGCACATCAGAACTATATTCTTTGGTTGTTTTCATTGTGATGGAAATATAATATTTTACTACTGAGAATTTCTAGGGGTACCAATAATTGTGGCCATTGTATATTAGAGAAAAACTGTATATTAGATTTATGTATGTATGTATGTACGTATTTATTTATTTTTAATGAAAGAACAAATGGAACAATGCAGATTTATTTTCACAGCATTCTTTGATCAATTGGTAGCAACAATTTGATATATACTGTATACATATGTATGTATGTGTGTGAATATATATATATATATATATATATAT
>NW_015637534.1:43125-58618 GCF_001515625.1 Sinocyclocheilus rhinocerous
TATATATTTATATACAGTATATATTGTCCTATATAAAGGATGCATTTTATCCAAAGCCGCAATATTCCTCTTATTAAAAGCACAGATACATGTATGAAAGGATAATGTTATTGTGTTTACACTTTTTATTTGTCTTGCTGTGTGCATGAATGTGTGAACTAAATTTGGGGCTGTAACTTCAGTACAGTCTGGCAGGAGAAGGATCTTGTAATTGACATGCCTCACTATTCACTGATCATTTTCACCTCCACTGCAGCTCTCAAATAAAATATGCTGCCTATGGCTATGGCTGGGAGTCAATGACATCAAACATAATTAATTCTCGCAACCAAACATCATGATGTCAAACCTGCAACACAAGTGCGGGTTTCTCACACAAAGCTATAATATAGCTTAAGAAGACTTGTGTATCTTTTGCTTATTATTATTTCATTTGAAGCTTAACAGTCCACGGTTACCATGAACTTGAATGGGTATAGATTCATAAGAGCTGGATGGATTTTGGTCTGTTCCTCATCTGTGTGATTTTTTTAGTCTGTACAGTATGATGTTTTGTAATGTGTGCTTGGCATTAGTAACCAAATACTGCAGTGTTGTTTGTTTTTGTGCAGGTTATGTAGTAATATAGTCTGTTCAGATTTCGGGAAGGTGTATTGGTGTAAAGAACAACTTCAAGACTCAGTGACACTACAAGCTGAGAGTTTGAACAGCTCAGTGTGTCTATCACAGGTCTGAGGTCAGCTGAGAGCCCTGGAACAAACAAACAGAGCATTCATCATTTTCCCAAGAAATGGTCTACACACTTGCAGTCTTCTTGGCCGTCAGCCAGTTCTGCATCCACATTTGCATTTTTTCCCTCACAAGAACTCAGTTTACTTGATCTCCAAAGCACATCAAGGTCAGGCTATGCAAACAACCATTAGTGCGTCTTCTAGTTTACTTTTATTTATTTATTTTTAAAGAAGAAGAAGAAGCAAAATATCCACCAATGCCATCTTATGTAATGATTGGGTGAGTTTCTTCTCAACCTTGCCTTGGAGCCCGAGTGTCTTTGAGTGCTATGAGGAGCAGACATCATGATTTGTCATTCCACATTGGAAAAATACATTGATCAAGGCATCAGCTCACGGGATTCCTGTTGTGTTTTGTAGTTGAATGCTTTCATTAGAAGGATTGATTACTGTATACCGCACACGTACCTTCCCAAGACACAGCGTTTGTGTTGGACGGAGGGCCAGTGCAGTTCATTTCCTTTGTGTTGTGGATCTTTATCTATTTGTACAGACTTAACCAGGATAACCGTTGTTAATGCATGATCTAATATACATATTGTATACATACTGTGAATGCTTGTGACAGAGTAATAACGGTGGCTTAAAGAATGTACTTTCTTGCATGCATGTTCTATATAATTCATACACTTAAGAATTTGCTAAGTAACCTTCCAGTGATATATGATAATGAATGTTTTCTAAGAAATACATTTTTATTTTGTCAGAAATTATAGGATATCCTGAATTATTATTATTATTGACTCAAGTCATATGTTATTCCTCACTTTGTATTGTTTTTTTGTTTTTTTATGAAAATCATGAGCATGATTGCAAGTAACATTCATTTTTATGCAAACAAGAGTCAAACCAAAATATGCTGAATGATGCATGCAGTCACGAGCGTTACAATTTAATGTGTTTAAAGGTTAAGGTTAGACGTTCGTGCTTAATTTTTTACATTTCTGTATGATCCACATTATATGAATTCATAAAAAATAACCACTTCATGAAATAGTAAAATTTTCCCATGATATTAGGTTAATATAAGTGTGATATATAGCACCTCCCCTTGAAAAAAAAAATCAAAATATAAAAAAAATCAAAAATAAAAAAGATGTCCTGCCCTAAACTGGATTGCAAGTAAGATTCATTTTTATGCAAACAAGAGTCAAACCAAAATATGCTGAATGATGCATGCAGTCACGAGCGTTACAATTTAATGTGTTTAAAGGTTAAGGTTAGACGTTCGTGCTTAATTTTTTACATTTCTGTATGATCCACATTATATGAATTCATAAAAAATAACCACTTCATGAAATAGTAAAATTTTCCCATGATATTAGGTTAATATAAGTGTGATATATAGCACCTCCCCTTGAAAAAAAAAATCAAAATATAAAAAAATAAATAAATAAAAAAGATGTCCTGCCCTAAACTGATGTTAATGGCTAAACCAGAGGCTGGCCCGTCAGACTGCTCAATTAAACAAATCAAAGTTTGATAGCATCGCCGAACCTCGTTGTTTATACTCTTCAGGAAGTCAACCAACATATTAATTCGTTTTATGAGAGTGGATGTTACAGTCACTCAAAAGACCTTCATTTGTAACTGCAACATGATAAACATCATCAGCTCTGTTTGCAAACCACTGCAGGCTCTATAAAGCGACAATAATTGCTTCTCATCACTTTAGCATGAAGAGCATTAAAGCCCTCAATGACATATATTAGTATCATTGGCTAAGGTTAACAAGATTCGTCAAGAGTCATAACTCATTTGATTAAGGCTCCAAGCCCGTCCTCTAATAACAATCACACTCAAATAGACCTGATTAAAAAACTAATCAGACATATTTTGATTGCCTACAACTGCACTTCTCAACTCTGTTGTCATGCTCTATCTATTACACTATTTGCATTCAGTCCCAATGAAATATTTAAGAAGGATCAATGTGTTTCTGAGCTATTGAAGCATAGTAGTGCTGCTCGACTCCACCGCCGTCTGGTTCAGATAATGAACAGGATTTTTCACACTGGCCCCCGCGCAGATTCGTAACCCCATACTGAACAATTGGCCATCAGATGGGGTCATCGCCAATATTAGTCACATCCGAGCCCTTCCCAGCATCCTCTGTCATTCTGCCATCCCGATTACAGTAACATATATTGTTCCCTGAGCTTCCCTGTGAAGCCTTTGTGAAGACACAATCAAGCCGAATTGATTGAATCCATCAAGACAGAACTAATATTGCAAGCGATCAGTTACGCTGTTACGCTATAACGATTTTGCTGTTTTCAAGCAAGCCACATACAAGCTGGCGGTATCATATTTATTATTTTGATTGAGATTTTTCAAGTGTACTTGAGAGGACAGGGGTCTTCATCTGTTGTCTGCTGCTATCACTATTGCTTTTAACTTAGGGTTAGGGATTTAAGCGAGTGCATTATGTGCTACAGGCATGAATAATACTTCTAATCATGTTTCTTACTGAGGAGAGATGTGTCATTTCTTTTATAAGAGATCAGATTTATGATTTTCACCTGACAGACAATAAAGCGGGCGAAAAATCTCCGATTTACCATACATGTCCACTTGACATGGACTAAGCAGAGCTGAGTGACAGTTGCCAATACATTGTGTGATTGACAGAAGAGCAGAGTAAGCGATCAAAAGGCTGAGAAATCACACTTGCTATTTAATTCTATTTTGAGCAGGGTTGTTCAGCACCAGTGAACACACATGAAGGAGGGACCCAAGCCAGAATGTTATAGCAACTTGGGGTTCAGTTTGAACTTGGACCAAATAACAACCATCCAGGGTACTAAAACACCTTAGCAACCACATAGCATTGCCCAAGCAACCATACAAAACACTTTAGCAACCACCTAATCATGTGCTAAAAATAACAAAACATTGAAACTCCCTAGTAACCTTAAAGCAATGTATTTTCAACTACCCTCAATGCTCTAGCAGCACTCAAGCACCAAACGCATTCTACAGAAAAGTGACTATGCTAGCATACAGACAAGAACACTAGTTTTCAGCTGAGTCACAGAAGCTCTTGAGTGTGTGCTGGAGCTCCGGAGATGCAGCCTGCGTTTTTCTTAAATCACAAAACTATTGACCCTTCTTCTTTTTGTTCTTTACACTTCTCTTTGGAATTTAGTTTGAATTGGGATTAAAAATCTCCTTTTTGTTCTTACAAGGAGATGAATAAAGGTCACCTTTTCAAGGCTTGATCAGACTGTCAGTATTGTGCATTTAAAAGGGCACGGCATCTTGGCAGAGCGTCAGGCCCCACTATCTCATTCCCAATCTGTGCACTCCATTTCATTCACAGTGGGCTCATGTCCTGCTCATGTAATCTCATGTGCACGGATAAGCCCACCCTGTGACATCTGGGCCTCCTCCAAAACACCGAATCATGACCCGGAGCTCGAAATGAAAGGACTTGCCGCAGCCCTCGCTTCAATTTGACCTTTCAGTCTGCTGTCAGTCACCCTACTTACTGTAGCTGTTTTGAATATGCACGGGTCTTTTTTTTTTCCTGTGCATGCACACATGCATTTATTGTGCGTTGCTAAGAATATATTTGTATCTTTTTATTTGGTACTTTTTGAGCTCGCTGTAAAGCTCCTTGTTGACAAATCTCAATATGAAAACCGTTCCAGCACGGATTTGGTCCCGAGTCCCAGCGGACACCATGAAATGTGGTTTTATTTAGAGAGCATTCCTGAGCCGCACTGAGAATAGCCATGAGATTATACATGCATCCAAGAATTGTCATTCAAGTGTGCGCATTGTTGGCATCAAGGACATGAACATCGTCATAGAAAGAATTGTCTGCCGGCTTCTAGACATCACTGAGGCACGATCAGACATCACTACGGCTTTCTGCTTAATTCGTCTTTTGACGTGTGCCAAATTGAATTGCTAAATTTGTTTGTTAGTTGTCATTCAAGAGCTTGATTTCATCCAAAGTGACTTATGGTACACAAATCCCCCTGCGGAAACCAGAGGTCAAGTACCTCATTGGAGGGAACGGTGAGGAGAAAGCAGGTGTGTGATCTCAGTAATTCTAATTTCAGGCTTTGGGCTGAACCTGCAGCTCTTGTGTTGACAGCTAAGATCCAGAAATATAGTGCATTTACCGCCATTTAGAGCATCAAAACATCACTTAATTAGCTGTTTAGTGTTGAAAATGCATGTTCATTTGATTAAAAAAATAATAATAATAATAATAATAATAATAATGTGATGTGATGTAGCCTATAGTTTCTTTTTCCAAAACTGTTTTTGCTTATTCTTGTATTTCCTTATTAATGCAAAGTGGGCCACAGATGTGACCTTAAACAGCAAGGCTGTGCATTAGTTTATCTTTTAAAAATAGGTCTTATTTAATTATGAATGTTATAACATGCAAGTCTGTTTGATAATATATGCTTCCATTTTAGAGAGAACTAACCCAGATATCAGATTTAAGTAAAAACAGTGCCATCCAGTGGTAAACATTTAACAATATCTGGATGTAAAGTCACAAAAATTAATTTAATATGATCCCAATTACCAATTAGAGTGTGTTCGCTCTTAGAGTTGTTGTTTTTTTTCCTTCTTCTTCTTCTTCTTCATTTAAATTTTTTTATAAAATTTAATAAGATTTATTTAAAAAATACATACAATATTAAATTGACAATTAATATATTATACATTGTATTATTAATTGAATATTAATGATAAATATATTTTTCTTTCTTTCCTATAGTACACAATTAAATGAGATTAGATCTCTGTGTGAAGCACTGTCTGTTGTCAGACTCCTTGTGCAAACAAAAATCTCACTGGATTATTTCAATTAATGGCAAAATGAATGTTTGAAAATGTAAACTGATATTTCATACTGACATACTACAGCAAAAGATAGAAATAACTGACTTTAAACCAATTTTAGCTGGTGAAAATACTAGTGGCCTAAGACTTTTGCACAATACTGTACATCTGTATTAAACTGCACGATTAAAACTCAGTCTAACAAGCATATCACACGTGAGCAGTTCTTGAACTCCACCACGATTGTTAATCAATTCAGGCCTCACAGTATTTACATTCAGCATAATACGACATCAAAGTGATTGTAATGATCCCAGAGCTGTGGCATGCGAAAAAAAAAGAAGCAAAAACTGATTCCAGCTCTAATATTCACAGAGTATTAATTTGTTTACATCAGTCACAGCTCTTTGCCCACCTTTAATGACTTATGATAATTAGTTTGCAGCTTAATGGGTCACTACAATCTAAGCTGTGCTAATTACTGTTACCTGTTGTTCTTTCTGAGAGCCGCCTTTATCGCAACAATTAAATAATGAGTGTCTGATAAAGTGTGGTATGTGCATTATACAGGATAGATCACCTGTGATCTTTGGATCTTTTTTAACAATGATAAAATATTAAAGCTGAAATGTGTAGCTGCAGAACACAGTCAAAGAAGTGTGATGCAATAAGACATTTAGTTCACTTCAAGCATACTTGTATTCAGTGTTGGGGAAAGTTACTTACAAAAGTAATGCATTACAATGTTGCGTTACTCCATAAAAAAGTAACTAATTACGTTAGTTACTTTTTATGGAAAGTAATGCGTTACAGTACTTTTGCGTTACTTTTTAAATCTGGACAGGGCTTGCCCACAGAAGTTCAGATATCAGTGATGCTCAAACACTATTCTTGTGTGACATACTGTTCATAATGAGAAAAGTTTGAGCTCTGAAGGGAAGAGTTTCAGTGAGAAACCTTCAATTTAGACCTGTTTTCCACTATCACTGCATCAGTAAGGAATGGATGTGCTGTGAAGCTTTGTGTGAAGTGAACCACACTGACTGTTCCTCACATCAGAAACAAGGGTTCACAAACGTTCTTGTGCCAGTGTGCCACGTTATTGAGACGAATTAGAAGTGCTAAAGAATAGCTCTCTAGCTGGCCGTGGTGTGTATTTCTTGTTTGTGTACAGTCTGCAGGGGCGGGTAACTCATAAACTTGGTGAAAATCCGTCCATACCAACAGCACAGTAGAAAATACAGAGCTCCACCATTTCTTCAAGGAATATGAGACTTTATTTTTGTCTTCCCTATGGACAGCATTGAGGCCCTATAACTGGTCATTGTGACCAGTCTGATAAAGGATGTATCTTTTATTTTTGCTTCCAAAGACACACCAAACCCTCCAACCCTATAGTGCCACTGTGTATTCAGAAAAGAGAACATTAAACCGAGCAACCGACATTATTTGCACTCCACAGTTAGAATATATAAACAACTGCACTGCTATGGACTTTATTGGTAATGGTACTTTAAAAGTTAAAGCATCAGAAAACAGGAGATGCAATCTGTTACAAACATGGCAGATTGAATGAGCAGAGGTTTGTGGGCTGCTGCAGATTTCTGGCCAGTGGATGCTGAGTATGAGGTGAAAAAAATTTAAAAAGACAGTTCCAAGATAACTGTGAGGAAGACCATTAGAGTGAACTACATTGATGCTGAATATCAACATGTGCCACCAATGTGATGTTTCTGCACCTGCAGCTCTGCAGATCCTTTTGAAGAATCCCAACATTAGGCACAAGTTTGTTTTTAACAAGATCATTTTAACAGACTGCACAACAGCCTGCAGCACTGAATGAGTTGTGAGCATGTAATTTAGGTTTGCAAAGAGGCTAATATTAAAGGATGTGGTAGTGCAGACTATACTAGACCAAGTCAAAAACATGTGTGTGAGCACTGTAAAGCATGTCTCATTTCACATGCAAAGTTGGTTTACAGAATTTTTAAAGGCATAGCAGCAAAAAACGGTCTCTTAAAAATTTGGCACAAAAACCATTACATTATAAGTAGTAACTTTAGAGGAGAAACTAAGTCATAAGAATGTATATGACACCTTAGACCTTATATTGTCTAAGACGGGGTGTCCAATCAGTATTCAAAATTTGGTTTAAAAAAAATGTAATTAATATTAAATTAACTTACCTGTTACTTATTTATACATATCCAATGAAAATTATGTCCACACATTGTTGGTTGATTTTTCTAAATAAAGAATAATAAGACACTATAGCACTTATTTTAAATGAAATAGATTAGGTAGGTGTGTGTGTGTGTGTGTGTGTGTGTGTGTTTCCTTTGAAAAGTAAAAAAACACTGAAAACATTGAATCATATGATTTCTTCAAAAGGACTAAATCATTTCTCAACGAAGCAAACAACTGACTTTTTATGAACGGGCTACTGAATCAAATAGTGACCCAATAAGTTGAGTCACATCATAAGAACATCTTGAGGGAGGGGACCGCCAGTTAGTTACCATTTATGGAACCAGTATAAATCAAATAATAAGCAAGATAGGATAAATCAAGAGACATGTATAATTTAAGAAAAAATAGACAAACAGTTATTAACATAGCACATAAGGTAGAGGTTCAAGAGTACATCAGTCCAATAAGGTACACAAATTAAATATGACGTCTGCTCCAGCTAAGATTCACATGTCAATAAGTCTGAGGCAGATTGTTAATACAAGCAAATGTTTAGTGCTATGAGCTTAAAAACAAACCCACAAAAAATTAACAAATCATTATCAGTTCATTTGATTTTTTTTCTTTTGTCATAGTGACTCTCTATGTTGACTTGTGTACTAATCAATCCTGGGGCTCTATTGCTGTTTATGGTTCTAAAAATCTTCCTAGATCCATGAGAGGTTAAGATGGGTTTAGCCTGCGGCCCACCTTTAAATATTTGATTTGAAGTCAGCTGGTCAACCTTCAAAGCTCAGCCAACCTTATTGAAATTCCACCTTTACGCACAGATTCGAGAGAACACAATAAGCCTCAGTCAGCAATGCCAAGAAAAGCTGTGAACACTGTAAAAATAATGAAAATGGGTGTCTTGTTTAAAAGTACAGCATAAAATAGCGTGTCTACTGTAGCATTAATAGCATTAGTATCTTATTTCTTTACAGTAACAACACACTGACATGGCATCTATCTATCTATCTATCTATCTATCTATCTATCTATCTATTGAATGACACAACAGGAAAACAGAAAAAACATTGTGAATAGACCTATTAGGTACTGGAAACATGAACTCAACTGAAGAATGAGTTAAATTGCATGAAGATATAAGGCTTAATTCATTATCTTTCGTATTTACTGGAAAGTGATGTGCGCTTGACAGCTGTACTGCATCTTTAATCATCACATAGTTTCCCTGCAGCCTGAACTCATGTTGGCTTTGATTCATGCCTGAGGATTGCTCTAGTACACATTCATGTGTCATGCACCACTTTTTGTCTATTGTGGACAAACATCAATATTCTTATGCATTCTGTAATCACTGTTGTATTTAGTCGCTAATGCTGTTCAAGACATACTTGTATAATTTTACTGTGACTAAGTAATCCTGTTTAGAACCAGTGGACTATATAAACCAGGTTATGTAATTTATATACTGATTCACTCCTTGATTCTCATCACAGGCAAATACAAGTTAATTTATGTCTTCTGAGAAAGAAATATTTTAAAAACATAATAATAATAATAATAAAAATATGAGTATTGTTTTTGTTGTTGTTATTGTAATTAATTAATGAATACATACATCTACAATCTAATCAATACATAACCTATGAGGCATATGTAACTTGAATTTTATGTAACTGGTGAGAAAGAAAGAAAAGAAAGAAAACTTTTGAATTTTTCATCATAGCAGAAAAAAATGCATCATGATTTCCAGCAGCACAACTGTCACAACTGTTGATAATAAAAAAAATTATCAAAATGTAGTGGCTTCTGAAAAATATGCTTAGCCATGACAGGAATAAATTACATTTAAAAATATTTTAAAATATTTCACAATACAGTACTTTTGAACAAATAAATGCAGCCCTGCTGGGCATGAGATACTTTTTCAAAGATTCTGATAACAAACTAAATGTTAGAAACATTACGATGTAAAATTGACAAATATTTAAAAATTAGTTTTTGTTTAAATGTATTCTAAATAATCTATTAAATTCCAAAAATACACAAAAGAAGCATTCTGACAAGCTGTCTCAACACTTTTGGGCCACACTGTTTGGGATATTTAGGAAAGCTAGGGTGCGAATGAATACACATTTGTATAAACTAATAACATGATGTGCAAATGAAATGCACAGGTTGTCAAAATTATACCTCATCTCTTAACAAGTATTGGTCGAAAAAACCAGGGCGGATAATGATAAGGTATCTCCAATCCTATTACTATCGGGAATCTGTGAATGAGCAGCATGTTGAACGTGTCTGTGTCTTGCTGTGAGTTGAAACCTCGGCATCGGGTGTATAGATCATTACTTGTCTGACTGTCTGACAGGCCCCTTCACTGCTCTGTGCCTATGGAAGATAATCATCGGCAGAGCCGGGTAACAATGAACTCGTTCCCGCACTCCAGTATTTCCAGGAGAGCACTTCAAACGCACCTCTTCTCCCAACACAAAAGAAGCCATCTCCTTTGATGTCACTGTCAAAGACTGAGTTTTGTTTCCGTCGCCTTCAGAAACTCCACCCCTTTTCTCTCTCAATCTTCGTCTCAAATACACAAAAAGAGGAGAAGTAAGAAGTTTGTGCTTCTGAATCGTGAGAAAAAGATTTTCACATGAAAAGTGCACCTGCGTTGTTGGCGAGGCCCCGTATACTCCGCTGAGAGGCAATCAAACAAATACTTCACTTTTAACGTGATCGTCTGGGGACTGCGCGAGACGTAGTTTCAGCGAGAGATTTTTCTTTTTGAGCCAATTAAACCTTCTGCTAATTACTCTCAGTGTGTTTTGGGCAGGGGAGGGGGTGTTTCTTAGATTATTGTGCCGGATTTTGCCTTTTGAAAGTAATGACAGGAAAAGCCAATTAATAGCGACAACTGACTGAGAAGAGTCAGGATGCATGTAGGCCTCTCCCCTCAGAACATCCAATGGTGTTACCATCACAAACAGCAGACAGGTCCTCAAAAAAAAAAAAAAAGCCATGGAAAGATTTACTGGATAATACATAACCTATGAGGCATATGTAACTTGAATTTTATGTAACTGGTGAGAAAGAAAGAAAAAAATCTGTTCTTTTGAATTTTTCATCATAGCAGAAAAAAATGCATCATGATTTCCAGCAGCACAACTGTTTTCAACATTGATAATAAAAAAAATTATCAAAATGTAGTGGCTTCTGAAAAATATGCTTAGCCATGACAGGAATAAATTACATTTAAAACTAAATTCATATAGAAAACAGTAATTTTAAATGATTATAATATTTCACAATATCCCTATGTCACAGCCACCAGCTTAGCCATCTCAACACACTACATTTCCCATCATCCCCTCTGGCTACCACCTGTGCGCACTCAACAATCACCACACCTGCCTACCATCAGCCTCATCAATCCCTTTTCATAAGCCAGCAAAGAAAGAAAATATGGTGGAATTAGCATACTTTCTTATCGATAGATCCTATTTACAGTAGGCTAAGTGCAAATAGCTCGAGAAAATATATATTCTATTTTCCATGTAAAAGTAGCAGTTCTTTGCAATAAGTGTAAATAATAATTAGATGCTATTTATACTTTATACTGGCGGATACATACTATTTGCACCTCAGTATTGTTGTACATTAACAGGATGCAATAATAACATAGTGTAAATGATTATATTTATTACAATTATAAATACTTTTATCATTATTAAAGACTCGTTAGGTACTTTACTTCCACTTTTAGAACATTTTCTTCATTTTTTATTGAAAATAAATTCTAATGTTATATGTGATGGGAAAAGTGAGAAGAGCGAGCTTGGCAAAGCTGGACTCGAACCCGATCAATAACGTCACAAGCTAGTGTTCCGCTCCCAACGCATTACTGCCTACACCACTGAAGTAGTTAATCATGCGCATCGCATTTAACCTTGTGTCACATTGGAGGGCGGAGCTACTGTAAATTTGCACTTAGTAATAGACACTCCGAATAATCTTGTTTTCCATTTGCATTAAGATTATTTTTATTACCACACTGGCAGATAATTTTACTTAAGTAAAATGCACTTAATATAGATGCCCCCAGGAAACAAGACTAAATATCTTATATAATTTTCTTATATAGATGTAGGGAGTTCTGAATATAACAGACACTGATATGCCATGGAATCATCCCAGCCATGTAGTTGCAAAGTTACTTACTGTTAATACAATGTCTAAAGTGGACTATCGAAATAAAGTGTTACCCAAAGCTTTTATAGATATGGAACGACATGGGGGTAAGTGATTAATGACAAAATTTTCATTTTGGGGTGGAGTATCCCTTTAAGTACTGCCCTACATCGCCATGTTGATGCAAGCATTAAGATTTGATGTACCAAATATCTGCAGTATAGTCCACCTAAAATGTCACTCTTTGTTTGATAGTTTACAACCTCGTGTATTTGCAGAAAGCCAGTGGTATGCTATACATATGTATATTGACAAGTGAGCTATTGATCTGTTGACTGGAATTAAAAGGCAACTTGAGAATCAGGGCCACACAGATCGTTTTCCAATCACAGCCTTCTAGTAGCATTAACTGTTCGACATTCAGCTCACACATGAAATAACCGTAACAATTTGTGTCATCCATTTCAAATTACAGATGATGGTTTAATCAGAGGCAAAATTGGGCCCAGTGCTAACGCTCTGTTTCTATAGTGTGATCTTCACGGCACAGTAATTTTCCATTTTTACTCAATAAGCTTGACAGAGGCACAATCAAACATTACTGTTTATTCTGCCCTTGGAATGCCTGTGTTAATGCTGAAAGAATTGCTGTAATTGAGGGCCAGCGATAGACTGGATTATTTTGGAGATCTGACCTAATATGTTGTGCAAACACTATAGCTAATCTTTTTTTTAGCTAAATCAGTATTTACATGCTCTTACTAGAAGCTCAAGGTCAGGTGGTAGCTGAGAAACCTATATGGAAAGTCTGACCAAGGACAAAAACTGCACTAAAATACACATAATAAAGTGCACATACACAACAGAGCTCAAATAACTAAAAAAAATAAATAAATAAATACTAATAATTCCAATAGAAAATCCACAAGAATTTTTTTTAATGTTTGAAGAGTCAGTGAATTTTGCACATATTTGATTTGATTAGATTTTTAAGTAATTTATTTATAAATTTGTTTGTTTGTTTTTACAAGTGCATTATGTAATGTCAGACTTCTGACAGAACAGACAAACACTTGCATATTAGGAATAAAACAGCTTGTTTACTATAAGATGACTTATAACATTTTGACTTTATTAAAAATATTAAGAGGATGGAGATGTTGCTCACTCTGGTAATTATCCTGCAGTAATATCAGAACTCATCATATAAACCACATCTCCATAGGGACAAAAGATAAGAAGCAAGAGCCAAAAGCTTCTAATTAAACTGTTTTGCTGCAAGTCTCACACAGTTTAATGTAGCTACTATAAAAAGTGCTTCATTACTATCCATTAAAACCATTAGCATCAATAGCAAACAAATGAATTATTCAAAATAGTGCATATAGTAAACAATTCCATTTCTTATAGCAACAGTGCTAGTGGGTCTTTGTTACAGAGATCAATTCTACGGATTGAGCAGAACTAAAGTATAGAGGCTCTCATTTATTTATTAATTTATTTATTTTTTGGTTATTAATTATTATCAAATGTTAATACAAAATATTGAAATTCTTACGGCCAGAAACAATTACAATGTATAAACATAACTGTTATTTGACCTATAGGGCCAGCTAGCTGAACAAACTCAGTTATAGAGTATTTTGAGAGTTGACAAAATCAAACAAATCCAGCCTGGTTTGGATCAGGTTCAGTGGGCTCACAACGCTTGATACAAACTCAGGGTTTGATCCAGAATTTGTGATTAACTCTGGAGCACCTGGAAGTGTGACAATAACACCGAATATGGAGGCCATCGGTTTGATTCACTTCTTGCAAAGAGTCGGTGCAATTCACTTCTCGCAATTCAGATTAAGAGATGTCGTTATTAAAAATGTAATGAATTTAAATGCATTTACAAGGCAGGAATAAACACTGCTGTTGCAGCAAAATTTTGAGAAGGCAGCAGAAAGAAAATATATGATTATGCAAACGAATCAACTGAATTTCAGAATTTATTTACACATAAGTTTAGTCATAAATATGCTTTAAAATATAAAGCTTTTAAATATGTATATTTTTTAATTGATTTAAATGCAAAGTTAAATGTTAATAGTTCATATAATAATTCATATAATAATTAAATTAAATTATATTATAAATGTTAAGTGAATATATTATGTGAATTATAAATAACCATAATTCATATAATATGCATAGAATAAATAAATATAGCTGCAAGCAGCGGCCCCACCTCGGTGGCATCAGGACAGCTGTGCACAGCTGGCAATATTCATGTAAGCCTCTGACTGTAGATTTACAGCAATGAAAATGTTACTCTAGAATAGCACTCTAGAATAGATACACAGACACACAGAGAAGGTAGGATATATAAATGTTTTTGGTGTTTGGACAATGCACTTTAAAGATATAAGACATTTACTGCCTTACTGAAAATTTAGCATCTTCAATATTTTCAAAAATAATCAGCAGGATAAAAAAACTGCCTTCAAACCACAATAGGCAACTTTCTGTTGGTTGTAGCTAATGACTGTAAATTTGAAAGTTGTCTGGCTTGATGAGAACAATACATGTACTCCCCCACAAAGAATATATGAACAATGTACACCACAGCAGCAGCAGCAGCATAGCAGATCTATTCCGCCAAGACCAAATACATTAACATTGTCATGTGCATTACCATGCAAATCACTCCGAGAATTGTCATGACAGAATTTTGTCACGAATGTTCCTGCATGTCTGGAGTAAACAGTTCCTGACATCACAAAAGGGTTTGCGCTGGCACTAGTTATTAATAAATCTGGTCCCTAGTGAGTTAAAGACAAATAAGACATCAAGTAATCAGTTAACCATAACCTATTGGAGACCCCACAGTTAAGTAAAAAATTTGATTCGGTAAGTCATAATAATTACATTTTGCCATAATTATGACATAGCATCTGATTATATTAAGAAGCTTTTTTCCTAACTTGGCATGTTATAATAGTGAAAAACTAAGCCATTATTATGAGAAGGCTTCTCATTAATACAAAAATGTTTCTCATTTTTATGAGAAACAAAATTATCAGGACATGAAAGTTTCTTCTTATTATAAACAGTGTTGGGGGTAACACATTACAACTAATGCGAGTTACGTAATCAGATTACTTTTTTCAAGTAAGTAAAGCATTACTTTTTAATTTAGAAGGAACTATCTGAGTTACTTTTTCAAATAAGTAACTCCATTTATTCTGTTTCCCATGTATTGACTGAGAGCTCTCGTGTTGCCATGTTGAGAGAAATCGTGAGTAAGTGCAGAGGCGTTATGTGCAAACATGATGTTACTGTAGTTCTAGACTAAATATGAACATGCATTTACTCATCTCACCTTCACAAAAAACAGATTCAGTATTCCTCAACATGTATAAAAACAGTAAAATGCACTCGGAATATGACGCACACCTACAATAATGAAGTATGTTAAATAATACAAATATCCTTTATGTATTTAATCCCATTTTATTAAACAA
>NW_015637534.1:60757-73260 GCF_001515625.1 Sinocyclocheilus rhinocerous
GACAGCTCTCGTGTTGCCATGTTGAGAGAAATCGTGAGTAAGTGCAGAGGCGTTATGTGCAAACATGATGTTACTGTAGTTCTAGACTAAATATGAACATGCATTTACTCATCTCACCTTCACAAAAACAGATTCAGTATTCCTCAAAATCAATTAAAACAGTCAAATGCAAACTCAGAATATAATACAAACCTGCAATAATTAACTATGTTAAATAAGAAAAATATAATTTATGTATTTAATCCCGTTTTAAGGAGTTCGTTTGCCCATATAATCTTAAGGAAATTGTGTGTAAACTTATTTGGCTTGCTGTCCACTGATGAGGGGCTACTCATTAACAGTCACTTGCGAGCTCTGATATACAAGCTTTCCCTAATGAAGGCAGCCCATCTTCCTGGAAGCGTTTCAATGTTTACGACAAGTTATATAATTCATCACATTCTCATTAGTTTATAATGGCATACATGTGACCACTGTAGCGCAGTTGAATGATTTATGTGATCATAAGGGAAATTTAGCATTTGTCTGCAAATTTAGTTCAACAAAATAGACTTGTTTTCTTCCTGGAACAACAAAAAGCCAGTCTCAGCTGACACATCAGCGACTTCAGAACGACATGCATAATTACTCACGTAATAACCTCAGAGTGCACTGTACACTGGGTCAGGGCTTCTCAAAAGGCAGCCTAAACCTCAACAGTTGCTGCTTTTGAGAAGGAAAACAATTCAGAGACTCAATTGTCAATACAATTCTGTCATTTTCTCTCTGAGCACTTTTGGTCACGGTTTGGGGGTGGGGGGGCTTCCATGAGGACGGTTTATGTTATTATGGGGCTCTTATACTTAAAAACAGATAAGAATCACCGCACTGGATGACCTTTTCACATCGTAAATAATATTATTGGAGTAAAAGTCGACATAGCTTCAAAGTTGACCCAATTTTCTTCATACACATTCCTAATCATATAGTGCACAATTCAGTTGAGCAATAAAAAAGAAATTGGCTTGTCTATATAAATTGTATTATCAAAATGTAATAACTAAAACGTATTTCCTTACTGTAGCCTACACTATAAAAAATAAAGGTTCCAAAGGGAGTTTTCAGAACCATTATTGGTTCCCCAATTAACCTTTCAGTCAACAGTTCTTAAAAGAATTGTAATCATCTATAGAAACTTTTTCCATTATAAAGAACCTTTTGTGATATGAAATGCTTCCATGAATGTTAAAGATTCTTAATGGTTCCATAGATGCAAATAATTTATTTTTAAGACTGTATGTCAGCTAAGGATTGTGGTGTATTGTTTAATTGCATGTCAAAATAAAATTCTGTCCCACATTGTTTTGTTTTTGTTTGTTTTTTCTCCTTCGATAATCTGTTTTAATCTGAAATGCATCACATTACAGAGATAACTGGGTTGCGAATACAGTTTCATGTTGACTCTACCTACAGTGTCTGGTGTTTAATAAGTTCCCATCACCGTGCCCCAATGCTAACATTTCTATTAGATAGAAACTACTGAAATCAAACTAAAGCATCTAAGAAAATGATTGGATTTCATCAGTCAAATGATACATTTTTATTGCTCGTCTCAGTTTTCCTCAGCTTGAATGTCAATGAGCTCCTGTTTTGGTGAAAAGGTCATTTGTATGGCATGTATGAAGTGTCGGTTTCATCAGGGCTTGATGTTATTGTGAGCATTTGTCACATATAACTACTCCAGAATAGGCTGATAAGAGAATTTATGCATTGTCAAGTTTTTCCCCATCCTCATTATACAGCGAATGGCTTAATGTTTTCTCTCTCTCTCTCTCTCTCTCTCTCTCTCTCTCCCCCTATAGGACTCTCTCAATAGAATCCATTATAACTTTAAAGAGTTTTCTTATTGCTTTAATGAAATTTCTCTCTGACTCACTGTTAATGCACTTTCTGTTTGCTCCTATGGGGAGAGGCAGTAGTTAACCTGTCCATTTTCTACAGCAGAAGATATCCCTCTGGCCCTGGTGTCCATGTATATTTTAAAGGTTAGAATTAATAAAGCTTCAATTAATAGGTTATCTTACTAAAACAACCAACTTTCAATTCTGCAGTGGGTTTTACACTAATCTTTGTTGAATTTCAATTGAGCAGCAGTTGGAACGTTTAAGCACCAGCTATAAAACGGCTAAATGTGCATCTGGTCAAGCGTCCGATGAGTTCAGATGTTTAATTTAACAAGCCATTTGAATGTTGCGACTTATTCTGTACAGCAATAACCTGGAGGTCGAATGAAGAAATAAAATGTTTGCCAGCCTCCATTTTGTTCGATACATTCCTGAAACTGAGTACTGCTTATGTGAAAGTCGTTGGGTGTTTAATCATGCTGTCACATTTATGTGATCAAGGTTTGGAAGTGACATTAACAAATAGGATCAAAAACTCATGATTATTTCCGTGGCAACAGAGCTGGACATAATAGCTCGATAAATGATGTTGTCCGTGAGATGTTTAATTTAACAAACCATTTGAATGTTGCGACTTATTCTGTACAGCAATAACCTGGAGGTCGAATGAAGAAATAAAATGTTTGCCAACCTCCATTTTGTTCGATACATGCCTGAAACTGAGTACTGCTTATGTGAAAGTCGTTGGGTGTTTAATCATGCTGTCACATTTATGTGATCAAGGTTTGGAAGTGACATTAACAAATAGGATCAAAAACTCATGATTATTTCCGTGGCAACAGAGCTGGACATAATAGCTCGATAAATGATGTTGTCCGTGAGCTAATTAATCAGATAAGTAGTAGAGCCCTCAGATAACTTACAGAGAATAAGAACTTATTAGTGTAGACACATAAGCATCTTGAGCATATGCTGTTTTACAGCTTAGTAAAATCACTGGGTTATCAGTGATAAGAGAATTTCACTAATGTACAATGATTTTGTTAGCACCTCTGTGTGCTTAAAACGTACAAAATACACATTTGTATGTTCTTATTTTTTTGGTGTTTTCTAAGGCAATCATTACCATTAGTTGCCTGCTGATCATAATATAAGGTTAGACATTTCATCAAACTCTTAACCCAGAGTAATAAACTGGTTACTTTTATTTTTGAATGCATTATTTGCATGCATACATATATGCATTGTATGCAGGCTTCATATTGTGAAGAAACTCACCAGCAATGTTAGTTTCATCAGCATTCATGATGAAATATTTTGAACTCTACTGAGTGTGATGGCAAAGATTTGAAGCTTTCCAATTACAAAAGATCCACAGGAAAGATTCGCATTCTCACCCTGGCTAAGGTATGAATAGCTGTAGTTTAATAAGTATACAGCAAGAAATCCTGATCCTGGCAATTTGATGAAGTTAATCCGTGTAATGCAGATAAATCGAATTTGGGATTTTTAAACCTGAAATCTCTGTAATTGGCTCCTTTGCGTAAATGACTGAAGAAAAGAGCAAAATAAAAGCTGTAAGAGAGTGCGCGTGCACGCGACAGGCTTCAGTGCTTTTGGGGCGATGAGTGTAATTAGGACAATTTCATTACATACAATTATTTGAACTGTTAAACAAAAGCAGGATCGTTCTCTAGAACGGGTCTCTTTTGTGTTTTTGTACATTTTGAAGCATTCATTTGAGAATATCATGTATTTAATTGTTTAAAAAGTACTTGTGCGATCTTAAGCTTATTTCATACACTTTAATATAAAACATATACAGTATGTATATATGTTTTAATGCAATGACTTCAGAAATGTAACAAGGTTGACAGTAACAGGATTGATTTTTACAGTTTAATTTGAAATTACAAGGCCTGTACAAGCAAGGTTTCTCTTGCTTGGATGTCATGCTCATATTATTTACAAATATCCACATTTTCAGTTGTTTACTGTACAAAAATCATAGTAATAGGGTTGAGATTTTTTTGATCATCCTTTACTATCAAACATGACAAAAAAAGAACATTAAAGAGTTCTTCTTCTTCTTCATCTTCTTCTTCATCTTCCTCTTTATTGAAATTAAATCACTTTAAAGTGTGGAAATATATGATGGTAACAGGGTTGACACACAACCTGGGGACACAACTTAAAATCATTTTAATAATACATGGTCAACAAAAGTCTAAATATATACACTGAAAACTTTATTTTGCCATCTTTGTCCTTGGAAACATCTTTTGCAGTCTGGTTTATATGATGTTCTGGACCCTCACAATCCACAGGCAGATCCATGGAAGGTGTCTGCCAGGCTAATGGCTTTGTGAGTTGATTGTGAGTGTCAAAGTTGTCACCAGCCCAGCTTCATTTCACCACATGTTCTTCATATCCTCCTCCATCTACCTGATGGAGCACGCTAGTCAACAGCAGGGCCGTACAGCTGTTTTCCTCCTTTTGTAGCCATATTGGCTCAGGAGCTCTGCCAGTGGGCTCTGGACATCCATGTGAAGCAGTTGGATCCCATTAACCAAACCTGTTTCTCCTACATGTTGATGAGGATCCGTGGCCTTCTGAACCTTCGATTCTATGCTCATGCTTACTCAACGTCTTCAAGAGTGGCGAGCAGATGCATTAAAACTGACAAATTGCTATTTCATTACACAATGACTGCACATTTTCCAGGTGAGTGCATCGTCAAGACAGTTAATTAAAGGTTATTGAAGGTGTTTTAGTTTAATTTTCACCACATCAACCCATCTGTACTGCTCTATTCACTGGAATGGCATAAGTGATAATGTATTCAAAAATTATTTGTCATGTGACAGAGATAGTTAGTTCAAAAATCAAACCAAATAACTGATAAACTGTGTACAGAAATCAAATATAATACATCAATAACATCAAGGTTACTAAAAAAAAAAATGTGTTACTTGAAACAGAACTTTAACTGAAATAAAATGAAATGGAAAATATAAAAATAAAAGCTAATTAAAAATATTAATAAAAAATATATATATAAAATATAGCATCCCAATAATACTAAAATAATGATCAGATCTCATTGGTTGTAGTGCCAAGATGTAATGACGATAAAAACATTAAAATTCTGCATCATTATTAACATTTACTCACAAGTCTTTTTAACATACATCACACTTTTCACAGTGTCACAACTGTATGCAGAAACACAAAAGTTGTTGTCGGTCTTTTAATTTCTCCTATTATTCAAGACTATTGTATTTGATATAGACTTTCTTATCTTATTTGAACACCAGCCTCAGCTCGTGCCATATCATTTTACTGGAATTGAGGTCAAGACTCTTGAGTTTTTGATCATTGTCATGCTGGATGATTTAGTTTCATTTGAGTTTTCTACTAACATAACCTGAAAACGTTTTATTTATTTTTTTCCCCATTAAGTTGTTTCAGTATGGATGTAGAATATTTACTTGCTCCAAACAATTAGTGGTGGAAAGAGTACTAAGAAATTGTACTTAAGTAAAAGTATTGCTACTTAAGGAATAATTTACTTGAGTACAAGTAAAAGTACTGAAAAATAATATGACTCAAGTAAGAGTAAAAAAGTAGTTTGCTGAAAAACTACTCAAGTTACTGCATTACAAAGTACTTTAGTATTATTTTTCTATTTTTACCCAAAATGAGACGATGTGAGCATTATGGAGCAGGTTTAACCCTAATCCTCATGTACCTTAATGTTTGTTTCACAAGTGAGACCCAGGAAATCCCTTATATGGACAAATGCATCAGATAGCACTACAGCTGAATAACATGCAGATAGAGATGCTTTGACTGATGAAACGTGGAAGACAATAAACATACAATTGCAATGCAATGCTAATTGACATAACTTGTATCACAGTAAAGATTTTTATAAAAAAAATATTTAGTCTCACTGTGATAAGAAGCAACATGGAACCACAGAAGCTAACTGTTTCAAACACGACTGATGTTATATAGTGATTTTGGAGCAAAACATGATATTAATCTCATAAATTGTCATGTTTAACGCTATGTTAAGCAAAACATACTACCTATCCCTGTTGCCAGGAGCAACTGTTTTATAACTAATTTTGAATAGTACATTCACGTATAAGATTATGAAGTTGTTTTTAAGAAGGGCACAAAGCAAAGAAGGGTAAGTGAGGGTTTAAAAGAAAAGTAAGGGTTTAAAACAAAAAAGTGTGAATTGAAATGTGCCAGTAAAAAATAATGTGGGGTATGGGTGTAAAAAAAAAAAACTTTTGACTTTTGTCTAACTGACAGGCCTTTTTTTTTAGCTACAGCAATAGCGGGATACCTTTGTCCATATTAGGAATTTCCTGCACGTCATAAGTTATTACTTCTACTAGACCATTTTGGACTTTCTGTGCAAGAGCGCCCTCCGGCTTCGAGTATGAATGAAACATGCACTGCATGAGAGTATTTAGCACTCCGTTGTGTTCATATCATCTCGTTTTGGATATGAATAAATCGTCAGGTCATTGTTCTTGCTCTATCCATGCAATAACTGCGTTCTTCTATCAACAGAGTTTCTATTTACTTATACTGCTGTGTAATATCGACGGTATGATCCATTTCAGAAGCTGACAAAATTACGATTTAAAGGGGTCATATGATGTTGCTAAAAATAACATTATTTTGTGTATTTGGTGGAATATATCGGAAAAATGTTATCGCATTATATGACCTCTTTAAAATCAGAGCATAGCTCACATTCACTAAAATACTGGAATGCTAATGATGCTGATTCAAAACGATAACGCTGGTGATTGACAGTCAAAGCAAAGCGCGGTTTGAACGGCCCGCCCCCGCAGCTGAACTGGAAGTTTTGATTGGTTTTGCACCCGAGTCAGACCTGTCTGTTATTGGCTGAAGCGCAGGGCTCCAAACAATTCCATGCAATAATAACCAGCAAAGTCATGTAATGCTGTCAGATACCTGAAAACCTCAAGCATTTAATTTGTATGTCTACTAAGTTGTCTTTGTTTTATTGTCCACAGTTTATTTATTTGGTCAGTGACATATTATTTTAATGTAGCCTTGCTATGTTACATATTTTTTACTATAGCCTTCCAGAGATATAAAAAAACAAATGTTTCAGCCAAACCCCTTTGACCTAAACCACCCTTATTTGAATAATTTGACTCATTTGAATGTTGGCAGTTCTCTGGTGCCGGTTAATGGTCACATGACATTCATTTTCATGAAAAACCTAATTGGTTTGCATCCTCAACTGTTAAAATATTATAAGCATAAAAACCTATTTGAGAAACATTTGAAGGCCACATGCCATTGCTTTATTTTATTTGTTAATATTTTTATTGTTATAAAATATCAATGATTATCAATGATATACACTTCTGAAATTGTAGTACTGTCATAAAACTAATAGTTCACTTCCTATCTGAATGTGGACTGATGGATACTCAGTTCTTTAGAAATCCTTTAGTCTTCTCTTGCTGTGATGAATGCCGTAGTCAAGTCACAACAGTGGAACACATGACTCCAATTACCCTCTTTTCAAGTAGCAATTAGTTTTCAAGATCCTTGGGGCTTGTAGGTTTTCATGTGTTCATTAAAGAAACAGCAAAGTAAAGCTTGTACGTGTTGTTTTTACTATTAGTGGCAGGGATGGAAAAAAAACAAAATACTCCAAAAGACATTTAGGCTACACTTTATTTTAGTGTCCTTATTAAGTACTGAGTCATATTAAATAACTACATGTACTCGCTATATGGTTAGGGTTAGGATGAGGGTTTGGTTTAGGGTAAGCTGCATGTAAGTATGCACAATTTATTGTTATTAACAAATTAGTAAAATACACTGTACACCATAAAAAAGTGAATGTTTTAGTGACATTTATTTGTTTATTTATTTATTTATGCATGCATGCATGCATGCATGTATGTATGTATGTGTGTATTTGTTTATTTATTTACTTACTTGCTTGCTTACTTACCTACCTACCTAGCAGATTTGACCGGAAGTCTAAGGTGCTGTCAATGTTCATGTAGTCTGGGATGTAGAAAGCAGGATTTGGCTGACAAAAATAAATAAATAAATAAATAAAAATTGTTAGCTTAGTATATATACTATTTTGATGGGGTGGCACTGTACAGCTTTTCAGCTGAAAAAAAAATGCATCATCAACTGGTTTTAAGTCAAAATATTAGTTAATATTGCTGAATCTACCAAATACAATGATTTATACTAACAAAACTATTTGTGGGTTAAATCAAGTCGAAATGAAGGTAACAGTTGCAGATGACCAGTTTTTGAATAAAGTAATTATGAATTAATTGTCCGACATGGTTTGACAGATTCTAGTTTACTACGAGGAGAGAGCAGTGTTAAACTGTGACATTCAGTGAAACTAAACAATATGAGCTCCAGGCGTCTCTCTTGTCTCTGATATTGATGAATGTGAAGTGGCTGCAGGTGTGTGCTGTCTCTGTCTGCCACATGCAGTTGTTTGGACGCTGTCCAGGGTGCTGAGTCCATGCAGCTGAATGTCAGACAGAGGTCTCAGCTGCACAGTCTCTGTGTCACTGGTGCAGAAACAGAGACAGGGATGGAGGTTGATTGTCCTTGAGCACTATAAAGACATCCTGATGTGTGAGGATTGTCCTCCATGACATTTCAGGTTCTGATTCTCTGCTTGGCTATACTGTCTACTTCTCGTGCTTCAGTGCTTTGCCCAGGTCAAGTCAAGTCAAGTCAAGTCAAGTTTATTTGTACAGCGCTTTTCACGATACAAATCATTGCAAAGCAACTTTACAGCAAATTAAGTTTCTACAATATTTAGTGGTAGCTTATCAGTGGTGACTGTCAATTAATGTACATATGGCAGAAATGTACGGAAAAATCAATTAAAGACGTAATCAAACAGACGATGAACACTATTAACAGCAATTATTATATGATGCAATCAAACTTATAGCAAAATGTGGTAGTTCTGTATGTTGTTTCAGGGTTGGCATCATCTGAGGTCCTCTGAGGGGTTGGCATCATCTCTTCTCAGGTGTTCTGGATCCAGACTGAAGCTTGTGTAATAGCCACAGGTCATAGCCACTGTTACACAACACAAATCAGTGACATTAACATATACACTTGAGTCCAACATTTGAGACTGGGCTGAACTGAAAGAGCTAATAAGTATGCTAACAGCGGGACTGTGGTGCAAGGAGATATTGAAAATGTCAGGTGGGTCATTCCTATTATGCAGGACCTTTTGAACTCTGTAACTCTTTTTTTGTTTAATTAGTATGTTTTTGTAATTTAAGGATGTATTTCTATAAAGGGTATATCAAACTTTCAGAAATATGCTCAGGATATGGAGCTGAATACCAATGTATTAATGCTTAATTATTCACTTTATGATTATTTAAGTTTTCTGTACTGTATATACAGTACATTGTTATAATATAGATATGTACATGACATCCTTGAACTTCACATGTTTTAACTTGAAGCATTTATTTTCAGTTAATTAAAATAATATTATTATAGAAAGAAAGAAAGAAACTTTTCAATTAGCAAAATACTTGTCAATTACAAAAATAGCAGCATTTATTCAAATCAAAGTAGAGAAAAGCATTTAAAACTCACCCCTGTGTTTACCCGTGACACTGTGATTAAAAGGAAGCTAATGGTTTTTCTAAGTTTATTTCTCTATGCCTTCAAAACAATTATCACAGCTATCTAAACACTTTGTAATTTTCCTTAATGGAAGTTAAGGAAATTATATTTAGATTTCATGCTCAGAACAAATTAAATCTAGAAATATCTCATTACACAAATGTACCAAATGAAAGATCATTGCTTTCAAAATATTCAAATGCACATGTAACGCATGTAAAGCATAATGCAATAACTGCATATAAAGTACTAAGTATTACTCTATAAATGTAATAAAATGCTCATAATTTCATTAAAACTTAATAAAATCTTGAGTTCATCATGTAAGAAAAGTTTAAATGTATCTCTATGTATAAATTATTTAATTACTTGATTTGTTCATTTGTAAATGGTATTTTTGACATCACTAATAACATGATTCTGGACACTAATAACACACTGCAGGTTTTCAGTGAAGGTCTCAGAGTGAAAGCAGTGACTCGTGGCTTCAAAAGTTGGTTGTTGTCTGACCTCTAGTGTCTGTAAGATGAGTTACAGTATGAAAATAAGAACCAATAAAAAGACAGGAAAGTAAAGGCATTTAGTCCTGTTCCAGTCCATATCACAAGTTTGTTTTATGTTTGTTCTGAGAATCAACATGTCTTTCCTTTCCAGAATTACTCCACAACTCGTAACATTAGAATCATCATTTCAACAAAATGATATTTCAAGGTAAATTAAAGATAACATTTTATATGTGTGTGTACATTAGAGTGCCACCTGCATCAGGCTGAAGTGTGTCTACAATTCAAATGTAAAACTTACAAGAGGTTACTTATAAGCTACAACCCAGAGATGTTTCAGCACCACCAAATAAGTCTAGTTTATTTTTAAATGTATATATATTTTTATAACAAAGCAATAAAAAGAGAGGAAAATGTGGGTAGTGCTTAAATCACTGAGTGCACCTCAAACAGTCGGTAATAAAGAACAAATAAGTCGTTTTATGTGGTTATGTTTGTTGCTATCTACTGTTTGATTTAATATTGGCCTACACAGCTCTGCTCTCTGCTGATTTTACACAGAAAATCAGTTTTTTCTTTTTTTGTTTATTTAAATTACAACAAAATGAAGCAGTTTTTACATAAAATTAGGTAAATATATTGGATATTAAATGATTGCGTTAAACATGTTTCACAGCTGTTACTTCATTCTACTAGAAATCTTTACCATTCTGTGAACATACCAACATTTTAAACATTTTCTTTCACTTTTCAGCACTGGTCTCTTCCCAGGATAGATTTCCACTGCCATCTACTGTATCAAACACGTACATAAATGTGTTGTAAAACGTTATTATGTAACATAAACCTAGATTTTCTATATTAAATTTACAATTTTGAATTGATTAAATATTAGTAGAAATTACCATTTTGTTTCTGAATATCTGAGATGGTGCCCCCTTTAGAGTTGGTGCTCTATGCAAACTTCTGCAGATCTTCAGGACATCCCTTCTTCTTACCATAGACTGCACAGCAAAGAAGTCAGCATTAGGTGAAAGCCCTTCAGACCATCAAGGTTACAGGCCAGCTGTAGCTGTTCTTACCCGAGGCTGGAGAGACATCAGACCTCCAGCACATAAAAACACCCAGACCTCCTAGAGATTGTATGGAAGTTTTAGAGAGAAACATCACAGACCCTTCATGTGGGCCTGACCTTTTTCACAAGAATCAGATATTTCATCCCCAAAGGGTCAAATCAGTTTCACTATGGGGATGCACCTATTGTATCTTCTTTTCTCAAATAACATGTCTTAGCTTTTCTGCTTTGTCTCTATTCCAGATTGTTGTTCAAGTATATACACTCAAATGCCACTTTGCAGTGTTTTTTATTAACCAGCTCCTATGTCATTTACAGAAATACTTACTCATTTAATAATGTCCTTGCTTGCATCACCAGACTCCATCACCAGCACCGGCTGTCAATCATCTCCTCATCAGGAACTGTTCGCAGCTCACACACAAACACACACTGCTTGTCTGCTGTTGTTCACTTTGATTACAGACCCTATTTACAGTGCCTAGACTGGTTTGCTCTGTTGTTTCGGTTCCTCCCATGTGTTCTTCATTGTTCCCTCTGTGTTGACTGTGTTCCTGTGATAAGGTCAGGACTGGTATTACTTGTGTTCATCATGCAGTGTTTCTTTGAGCTGCATCGGCTCACCTGTTTATCTTCACTGTTGCACTTACCTGTCAAATAAACCTCGCATCCATGACAGAGTGAACTCAGCGGGGTTTTCACATGTCACTCCCATAGACTGTCTGTGATAAAATGGTCAAACACAATTCATGCTGGAATGATGAAAGTGCATCTTCTGCAGCAGGACTGATGACATTCTCAGCCAAATGCTGCTACTGGTGGGATTTATTGATTACACCCTGTCGGTTTGTGGATTATTTTACATCTTGAGTGTGATGGAGGAGCATATCACCAGCTCACTTTTCCCAGTGCCATCATCACGGCCACTCCAGTTCTGAAGCTGTGATCATCCAGCACCAAACTTTATATTCCTTCAGCTGCTTACTTACATTTGGAACGCCCCTACAATGGCGCAAAGGCTCTACAAGTGCCCTTCAAGGGCACACAAGCTAGGTTTGGACTATTCCTGATGCACAGGAGTCAGATTTTGATATCACACTGGAAATAAGATTATCCTGCAGCATAGACTGTATAATGGCGCTTTTCCACTGCATGGTACGGCACGGTACGGCTCCGCCCGGGTCACTTTTGGGGGGTTTTCCACTGGGTACAGTACCTGGTACCTGGTACTTTTTTTAGTACCACCTCGGTTGAGGTTCCAAGTGAACCGTACCGTTACCAAAATGTGACGTGTAAACTCTGCTGATCACGGATTGGCCGGAGAGAATCGTCACTACCTGC
>NW_015637534.1:73579-74699 GCF_001515625.1 Sinocyclocheilus rhinocerous
CCACGCCCACCTAGCTCGATGGTGGTGACAGAGCGGCAATCCACCTGTCACTCAAGTGGCCACGCCCTTAATTATGCAGAACTTTAAGGCTTAATATAATTTAAACGGATGAGTTATAAAAATATTCACCCCCCTCACAGTTGTCATGAAGGGCAAAATTAGCTATATAGACCAAAACCACTTTTTGTACCAGACTGTAAACATGTTTTTTTTTCAGCTGTAAAGTTGGGCATTTTAACATGGGGAGTCTATGGGACTGACTCCCTTTTGGAGCCAGCCTCTAGCGGCCAGTCGATGAATTGCAGTTTTAGTCACTTCCGTGTTGGTTTCATGAGAGAGACCGGAAGGTTACCGCTTGCCCTGCAGGCACCAATCCAGAAGTCAGAAACATTTGTGGAAAAGCCTAATCTAGTAATCAATGATTTCAAAAACCTGTTGCTGTGTCTGTGCCCAAACTCCAAGGCTTTTACGCCCCAGACTAGATATTAGGGATGCGCCAATCCGATATTCATATCGGGTATCGGCTCCGATAGTGCCATTTTTCTCGGATCGGGTATCGGACAGAGAGAGCCGATCCAAATCCGAGATTTTGTATTATTTTTTTTTCGATTGTGCGAATTATTCTGTGTTACTTCTGAAGCCATACGATAGCTTAATGTGAGCTACATATGAATGTTTAAGTCCTTACATTAAAGTTCACACAAACTCTTTTCTCCGCTGTGGCTGTTTCGTTCAGCCTTTAAACCCTGGTAACGTGCACAGTAACTGAAATTTAAAACTGTTAAAAGAAAGGCTCAATAACTGTTGCACAGATATAATTCACTACGCATCAATTTCTCTTCCCTTTGTGCTTGGCAGTTTTTAACACGAAGAGCTTACAATGTGCGCATCCGGTGTGCAAAATCATGCGCTTGAAGCAACACGGCGTCAGGCTGTGACGCCATGTTGCTTCAAGCGCATCATTCTGCACACCGGATGCGCACATTGTAAGCGCTTAGTGTTAAAAACTGCAAAGCACAAAGGGAAGAGAAATCGATGCGTAGTGTATTATATCTGTGCAACAGTTATTGAGCCTTTCTTTTAACAGTTTTAAATTTCAGTTACTGTGCACGTTAAAAAC
>NW_015637534.1:74709-74918 GCF_001515625.1 Sinocyclocheilus rhinocerous
TTTATTTGTTCCCCACTAAATAATGTTGTTTCACTAAATGTTTAGTTTAATGTTTTTATAAAATTATTGCTAAAATTATATTTTTCTAGAATAACTTTTGCTGCCGAATTATCCACTAACCTAGTTTATGATACATTTTATACATTTTTTATAAATATACATAGGCCTATATTTTTTCATATTTGTTTATTTTATTTTTCTTTATAATG
>NW_015637534.1:77154-82482 GCF_001515625.1 Sinocyclocheilus rhinocerous
ATTATAATGCTTGACTGACTGATATTAAGAGTGTACTTTCAGATATTTAAAAAGCTGTACCATTTTACAAACATTATATGTGTTTGTAAAATGGCATAACTTGATATATATATATATATATATTAGTATTTCAGTCTGGCGAGTAAACAAAAAAATGTACTAGCCAATGGTGATTCAATTGCCAAGGTATGGAAGCCCGTTTCCGCCACTGAATAAAGAATAAAAGAGGTAATTGCGACTTTTTAACTCACAATTCTGACTCTTTTTCTCAGAATTGTGAGATATAAACTCGCAATTCTGAGCACATATCAGTCCCCCCCCCTCAAAATTGTTTATATCTCACAATTCTGAGAAAAAAAAGTCAGAATTGTGAGATAAAAAGTCGCAATTACCTTTTTATTTTTTATTCAGTGGCGGAAACGGGCTTCCATACCAAGGTGTCCGTAGAGGGTTGACTGTATAAAAACAGTTCGTGCTGCACTGTATTTTTGTCCTATCGTATCTATCATATGTTGTTGCCTTATTAAAAAATATGCTATACATTTAAAAGAAATTTATTTTAATTTTATAGTATATTCATGAATGTTTTTAATGAATGGATTTTATAATAATACAAATAGCAATGTGTAACATTTTACCATATTTAGTGCAACACTTTTATTTGTTCCCCACAAAATATAGTTTTTTCACTAAATGTTTGGATTTCTAAAATTATTGTGCACTGATTTTTCTAGAATAACTTTTGCTGCCGAATTATCCACTAACCTAATTTATGATACATTTTTGTCATAGATTATAAATATACATAGGCCTATATTTTTTCATATTTGTTTATTTTATTTTTCTTAATAATGAAGTAGTCTGTATCTAGTAGATTGTGAAAGAATGATTATCAGTTCCACAAACAGAGATATATAAATTCTACATTTATTTAAATGAGGGAAAAAAAACTTCACTGGTATCGGATCGGTATCGGTATCGGCCAATACCAAACCCTAGGTATCGTAATCGGTATCGGAGGCGAAAAAGGCGGATCGGAGCATCCCTACTATGTGTCCGTATTTCATAATATATATGCAATATATTTCATAATGCTTAAAGGTGCACTCAGTATTTTAAGCACGACTCACATTCTTCCCTCTTTTTAATGTTTTGCTTTTAAAATGCTGATAATATCATATGGCAGATGTCTTGGCCTTATACTGACACCCAGTGTCACAGATGCAGCATCATATAAACTTTTAAGAATAAAAAAAAAATTCAGTGTTCAATATGTTCTGTAAAAATGCATATGTGACTGCTGTATATAAATACAGTTTTATCACTGAATCCCTAACAGTTATTAATCATTTGGTGCAGATTGATAGCTCACATGTCAAATTTAAACTTTGATAATAAGAATGTGTGATTAAATTAGCTATGCAGTAATCATGATTTAATCATAATTTGTTAATTCATTCATTCATTTATATCACAAAGTAATTATTTCATGAAAGAAAGGCTTATCAGCCATACATGCAATGTGTCAGCCTGAAGTCTATATGAAGTCATTTAATTTCAAGTTGTGATTATGTATGCTTACGAGGACCTTTAAATGAAAAGAGGCAGAGTCAAGCACGGATCTTAATAGGAGTCAGCATAGAGGAAGTTTTCATAGTTATGTACTGTATTTTACAGGTAAGTACAGCTTATGTTAACTCTTCTTTGTCACCAGATGGAGCCATCGACTTACTTTAATTCAGTTCAGTTCGGTCTTTATTTCAGCACCAACACCAAACACCATTTTTAGGATGGAAATTAAAAACTGTAAAACATTACACTGTATTTAGTAGAAAATGTAGATTTAAATATATTTTTTTTTTCATCCTGTTTATTCTATTTATAGAGAAATGTGTTCATACCCATATCTCTGTGGCAGCAGTATTCACACTGAGGAAAGTTGTCTTAGATGCTGTTGTGTCAGATACTGTCAACAGTTCTAGTAAAATACCTGCAAGATAAAAGACCTTGATATATAACTTGGAACAGGTCACCAGCAGTCTGACATGTTCTTAGGGATCACAGCGACAAAAAATGAAATAACAATGACAACTAAAAGCCAGAAACACAAATCAACCTGTCAACATTAAAGGCTGTGCATATAATAGCCAAAATACAGACTAAAAAAAGCTTACATTATATAAAGCACAAGTGCTTCAAGAGGCTTCTATGACATGCCACATTATAGAGTATTATTGCATTTTGACCTAGAGGAAAAACGTGTTGCTCTTTAGTGATCTTAGTTGTCCTCATGTTTATTAAACTTAACTTAACTTAACTTAACGTAACTACTGACTGTCTATCTTTCTTTATCTTGAGTGAAAATTGTGCTTTCCTGTTAAATGTAAGATTGTGTTTTATGTTTAAAGAAAATATATTGATTAAGTGTGGAATGGTCTATACTAAATAATGTTTTTTTTTTGTCTTTGGGAATATGTGTGTGTGTGTGTGTGTGTGTGTGTGTGTACATTAGTTAGTTAGTTAGTTATTTGCAGTGTACTGCAGTGAAGCAGGAGGAGAAATCTCATTGTGGTCTAGGAGGAACAAATGAGATATTAAAAAGATCTCCTTTGTGAGTTTTCTTTGCTATGTGGACTGCTTCTGTTTGCTAATGAGCGTATCAATCATACTTTTCTCAAAGTAAGAATGTAGTTTAGCTCTGCGTAATGAGTCTTCATTCCCTAGAATCCTAATTGGTTACTGTGAAACAGTGCTGCTGAGAGTGAATTCAGTTCTATTATCGAGGAAATCCAGTGACAGGTCCATGTTCAAGTCATGTAAAAGCACAGAATTTTCTGTGTCACCAGACTGAATGCTCTGTGATTTTGAGTTTTACACATTAAGTTTGCTTTTGTAAAGCATTAAATAGAGTCTTCCCTTGAACCAAAGAATTTCAGAGCATCCAGAGCCAGTGTCTTCAGTTGCCTAGCAACAACAGCCCCAGTAAGAACCGGCCGTGCGATGCTGTCTGGGTTTGTGAAGGTAATTCAGTGGGCAATCTGATTTTAAAATAAGTCCATTGTGGGCGGGACCTGAACTTTACATAATTATTGCTGTGAGAACTCCTGACTTAGGTTGGACGCATGTCAAAGCCGATAGAAATATGACGGCACTGACCCAAAAATAGCAGTTTAATCAGTCGACCCGATCTCTGCTCATGTAATTTAGTATTTTTCACAGAGGTTATGCTGACCTCACACATTCAGCCCGTCAAGCTCTCTTAGCTTTTATTTTACTTGTCGTTTTTGCAGAAGTACATCACGTGGACTTCATATCCTCGAGAGGTTTCAGAAAGTCTCTGAAGCCGATCATTTGTTTGCTCTTGGTGTTTTGCCATCTGTTTTTAGCAAGATCAAAGTGATGCACACACAAAGCAAAGCATGTCTTTAAAACGGAGGACGCTTTGCATGATGTTTTGCATTAAAATGGTTTACCTCTATTAAAGGGCATATAATAAAGTGGCCCTCGGCTGTTTTTTTCCCTTACATTTCCAGGTTTTCCTGCCTTACCGGGGCTATGCTCTTTAAAAACAATTTCACACTGCCCTCAGCAAATCACCTTCTCTTTCAAGCCTCTCTCCATCCCTGTGCTTATTAAACTTTCATGGCTGATTTTTTACTTTAATAGCATATGCATATTGTATGGGAGGTGGGTGGAAGCAGGTTTCACCGTGCGACTTGACCGGCTGCGCTGCTCTATTGCTCGCTCGACGCTTCACATCAGTATTATAACATGACGTGCACATTTGCTTGTTGTGCTTTTTCCGATGGTGAGTTAATATTATTGCCCTGTTTAGAAATATTCTCCATATTTCAGTCGTTTTTCAATGACTGTCGTCTTTCCGTGATGAAATAAATCCATATATGCATATCGTACAAGAGTTATTCTAGCAGACTGGGGGAATTTATGACTGCAAATGTTTGGTGCTATTAAAAGCTCAATCAATTTCTTGCTGTAAAACTTCATGTTGTAGCAGATATTACATCACTAAGAGGTGGCAGAAAGATTTTGCCAAGTGGAACATGATCCTGAATCAATTTCTTGTTGGTCCTGGAATAAATTCCTGTCTTATTCTGACCCTGACCTATTAACGAGTCATAAAACCTAATAATATCAGCACGTTGATACTTAGATATTGTTAAAGCACCTCACCTCACCCCAGCCCAAAACCTAATCAGCATGACATCACTGACCTATTTAATTTTTAATACAAAGTCTTATTATGAATGATTCACCAGTGAACATTATTCAAAGGGACAAAAAGAAAAAAGAAAAAATGGCCCCACTTTATATTAAATGACCTTAACTACTATGTACTTACATTTAAATTAATAATTTGATACAATGCACCTATTGTGTACATACATGTTTTACATTGTACTTATATTAAAAAAACATGCATGTAATTACATCTGCATGTAATTAATTTCTGTAATTACATTTAGAATTTCACTGTTGACCCATGCCTTACACCTTAACCCACCCTTAAACCAACTTATACCACCAAACCTGTCCCTAACCTACCCGTATCCCACCTCAATAGAGGCAAAAGTGTTTTGCAATACAATATGAACACAATAAGTACGTTGTACTTATTTTGGATAAAAGCACATAGTAGTTAAGGCCACCTAATATAAAGTGGGACCAAAAAATTTTTTTGTTTTTAAATAATTATTTTTAGGTTTATGTTGAGACACTACTACTACTGCTGCTGCTGCTTCTACTACTTCTACTACTACTACTACTACTACTGCTGCTGCTTCTACTACTTCTACTACTACTACTACTACTACTACTGCTGCTGCTGCTTCTACTACTTCTACTACTACTACTACTACTACTACTACTACTACTACTACTACTACTACTACTACTACTACTACTACTACTACTACTACTACTACTACTACTACTACTACTACTACTACTACTACTACTACTACTACTACTACTACTACTACTACTACTACTACTACTACTACTACTACTACTACTACTACTACTACTACTACTACTACTACTACTACTACTACTACTACTACTACTACTACTACTACTACTACTACTACTACTACTACTACTACTACTACTACTACTACTACTACTACTACTACTACTACTACTACTACTACTACTACTACTGCTGCTGCTGCTGCTGCTTCTACTGCTTCTACTGCTTCTACTACTACTACTACAACTACTGCTACTACTACTACTACTACTAATAATAATAATAATAATAATAATAACAATAATGATTCTACTGCTTCTACTACTACTACTACTACT